>NC_134860.1:102379679-102677179 GCF_049852395.1 Peromyscus maniculatus bairdii
ACTACACTGAGCCTTGTAGTTGGCTTTTGCTGGTTGGGGGATTCCAGAAAACAATGGGACTGTCTTTCTGTTTTACCCCAGAATGGAAAATTCTGATTTTAATTTCAGTAAGTTCCTCAGAAGATTTCTAGATCTCAAGCAAGTAACATCTAGTTCAAAGCATGTTTGTTCTTGCTGTTGCCTCTTTTCTAGCTTCAGCTGTTTTTGCCCACCCCTCTTCCTTCCAGGAATTACATTCTCACTCTCAGAGCAGCTGTTGGCACACATGTGTCTCATCTCAAGTGGATTCTATGCTGAGAATGTCAATGGCTCAACAAGTGTTATGGCCCACTATCTGGCTAGGCATAGTGATCCAAGCATGTTATTCCATCCCTTCAACCTGAGGTTGAAATAGAAAGATCACTAGTTCAAGGCCAGCTCAATTACATGGAAAGACCCCATCTCAAAAAGAAAAAATAAATCTACTTACAGAGAGCAGAAGAACTTACAGTTGAGCACAAGCTTTGCTTTTCTAGAATTCAGTGATTGTGAAATTGAACTCCAGTTACATATCTGTGGCCTCCTAGTTGTATATCCTGTCTAATATAACTTTTAGCATATGTCTCAGTTTGCTTTCTTTGCTGTAATAACAACAGGAGGGTTTATTTCACTCTACAGTTTACAGTCCTTCATGAAGTGAAGTTAGACCAGTAACTCAAAACAGGAACCTGGAGGCAGGAACTGGAACAGATACCATGGAGAGTGTTGCTCACTGGCTTGCTCTTTATGGCTTGCTCAACTTTTTTTTTAATATAGTATCCAAGACCACCTGACTAGGGGTGGCATCCCCCACAGTGAGCTAGGCCCTCCCACATTAATCAAGAAAAAGCTCCACAGATGTGCCTACAGACCAATCTAGTAGAGACATTTCCTCAGTTGAGGTTCCTTCTTCCAAAATGATTCTCTAGCTTGTTTCAAGTTGACAAATAAACTAACCAGCATGAACTCTTTATGAAAATTTGAATGCATTTTCTAAGTAGCATATAATAATGATAATATCTTACAAGAATCCACTGTGTCCATAATGAACTAATGTCCATGATCTTTCCTTAACACCATCCTACATTCATCAGTCACTTGCTACTGTGCTCTTAAATGTGTTTCTTCTGATAGGTGGTACATAACACTGTAAGATGATACCCAGTAACTCCCACTCTTTAGTAATCTCTGCCCCTTGAGTGCAGGTAGGACCTATAGATATGATGCGAAAGCAGTCTTTCACTATGTTATCTGAAGAAAGGCCCCTAGTCAGATAACTATGCACTAACCAAAGGGAGATTATTCTGGTGGGTCTGATTTATTACAGGGACCAGAAGAGGGCTTAGGGCTTTGCTGGGCTGAGAAATTCTCCTACTACTTTTAATACAGTACGTTGTTGTGAGTTCTATAACTTCAGTAAATTAATCAAACCATGCAAGCTTGGGAAAGGGCATCAGACTCGGAGGAGACTAACACTAACCCTGATCAGTTGCAGCTCCTGATCCCCTGAAGGCAGGACCTAGTTATATGCCCAGACTCCTGACTGACCGAAAGCTTTTGCAGCTTTATGGTAATTTGTTACACAGCGGTATCAATAGTTTTGTTCACATTCGCATTTGTCTACCAGTCAAAGTTCTTAAAGGGCAGTGTCTATGTTCTTTCATCTTGATTATATCAATATCTAGCAAAATGCTTTATAAATAACAAATTATAATATTTTTTGTTAATGAATGTCAAATAGTTAAAATTCTGAAAATGAAAAGACTTATTTGGGTTTTGGTAGTGCCTTCCATATTAATTCTGAAATTTCAAATCGCAACATATCTTAGAAAATTTAATGAATCACATTTAGTTCTTAAAGTTTTTTCATCTGCACATTCTCGAGATCTAGTAACACCATCTACTACAAATAATGGTGCTAGGTACAAGGGAAGGGACTCTTCATTTAAACAGACATCCCAAGCCATACTTCACATCTATAGTAATGCTCACAAAATCAATGAAACAGGTCTTCACTGAAATACAGAATGCTAGTGGGGCCTGGACAAATTGGTGTCTGGGGCTCAAGAAGAGGAAATTCAGGTCTTGAACTAAAATAGCTTAATCTTTTTAAAGTGAGAAAATGATGATCATATACAAGTTCACCATACTGAATTTTCAAGATATTAGAGTTTAGTGTAATCTCTGTGTATAGCTCAGGAGTCAGTTGAATGAATTAATATTTTAATGTACTTAAAGGCACTTTGATATGTTAGAACAATACAAAATTCTAAATCTCTGATAAGGTGATAGCAGAACTATCTAAAAAATGAAAAGCATGAAATAATTAAGAATTTCCATAAAATGGGAATATGGAGTTTTTTTAAAAGACAGTATCTATGTGGTTTCAGGTAGAAAGGCTTTGCATTTCTGAAGTCATTTAACAAAATCTATTGCTGACAATTAGTTGAATTCTTTTTATTTGTTACTCTTATTCTTACTTGAATTCTTGCTTGTAGTAGAGTTAAAGATTAATCGAGATAATAAATATGATAATATTTGAATAAATATGTTAAGTTCAGACTTAGACATTAGTTTCTTAGCTATAGTCAGTTCTATATTACATCCTTGCTTAATTTTAATACATAAATTTAGAATTGCACTTCAATAAGTTAATTTGGCTATAACTTCAGAACGGACTACTTAGGAATTAACTCTCTTCATCTGTTTAGGAACCACTGCATCACCCTTCTGGTAACACTTGAAACCCATGGGCAAGAATGCAGTATTGAGATCAGAGGTAAAATTCTCCAAAGGAAAAAAATAAAGTTATTTTGTAAGTGAGAGATAAAAAATTATTACAGGCTAAGCCTTTCTCATGTCAATTTCTTAAATGTGAAAAGTATCCAATGAACCCATTAAATACATTTTGACAGACTAACAGCAGGAGGCTTGTTGACCTTCCACCTCCTATTGATTTCCTCTTCAGTCGTTGTCCTTGGTGAGTTCCACTTTTCCTGCATATATTTTGCCTTGCAGTGTATTCTCCACATGCCCCATCTGTAATCACTGGCAGAGGAAGCCCACAAAGCCCTGAGCCACACTGACAGTTAGGAGAACCTCAAGAGTAAAGTGGCCACTTTATTCCCACCTGTCTGTAAGTTCCTTAGTCAGCAAATATTTCTATAAATAAATTCCCTGGCTTTCTCAATAGGTAAGTCAAAATAGTCATTAATTATTATTTATTCTTCTGCTTGTCAATTCCACCAGCACTGGAGAATGGACCCTCCAGGCATTAGATGAACATGGAAACTCAAAGAAAGAAAAGGAAGGTTAACCCTCTTTATCTAGGCTTTTAGAAATACTATCTGTAGGGAAAATATCTCTGGATGAGACTTAAGCAACCAAGATAGTGTTTATAGGTCCTGGGGGGTTGAAACTAATTGAGAATCCCACATGAACTGTCTCAATGCCAGTAAAGATACAAGCTGACTAAGGGGGTTGGATTGCTCACGTTCTAATTTTTGTAAGTCGTCTTTGGTGTCATGTCTGAGGTCAGTAAAGAATGTCAGCTATTTCAGCTCTAACTATTATTAAGATGGGCAGATTCCTTAATGCTGCAACCAAAGCTACAGTGAAAGACCAAAGTTTTGGGGGCTTGAAGTGTGAGCACATGAGTTGTGAAAATACTTCAACTTGAGATAACAAGCACCAGTTATCAACAAGAAAAACTAAACCTTCAAAAATGACCCTTACTCAAGATTAAATACATTGGCTCTTGTGGAAACGGTGTTAAGCCACGCCTTATCATCAATTTCCTTATGCTTGTTTTGTGAGTAAATGCATATCCCCAACATTGGTTGCCTTCCTCTGGGTCCTTCCATGTGATGATGGGAAAACAAGACTCCCTTCTCTCTTCTCTCTAAGAAAGAGCAAAATCGTCCCAAATGGTATTGATAAGCATTGTGCATTGGCTGAGGATTATCAAGGAGAGGGAAGCAGTTGTCTATTTGCAATAGAAACTGACACAAATCCCGAGGCACTTGTGTCCTCCCCAAGCCACACTTTGGCTACCACTCATGTCATCAGCATCTTTCTTTCCTTGTTTCTCCCTTATCTCTGGCCTATTTTATGCGGCCTACCTCACCTGTGATTTGGCTTCAAGCCTTATCTACTTCCTAACAAAGAACTCATTAGGAACCAGGTTCCACTTAATTTCCATGGCAATGGGAGAGTGAGCATAAAGGACAATAATGTTTTCATCCAGATATTTTGTTTTTAAATAAAGTTTGGAATCATGAAGAAATAGAAATAATTTAACTTTAATACAAGCAAAGAGAAATCAGGATAGACAATGTCCTGACTTCCTTTGGTAATGAACAGCAATATGGAAGTATAAGCTGACTAAACCCTTTCTCCCCAACTTGCTTTTTGGTCATGTGGTTCATTGCAGCAATAGAAACCCTAAGGCAAGTTGGTACCAGGATTGGGATTTACTGTGACAGACCTGACCATGTTTGGGGGAGGATTGTGGAAGAACTTTGAAACTTTGGGATAGAAAAGCCATTGAGTGTTGAGAGCTCAGTGGAATGTTCTGTGGAAGGTAAGAATGTTGAGAGCAGTACACAGAATGGAGGTCTGGCCTGTGAAATTTCAGAGGGAAATTTGAAGACTCTATTAGGGTCTTTGCTATTTTGAGTTATGATTCTGTCATTCTGGTCAGTTGGGGCTGAAGAGTCCATCATAATTAACAAACACCAGCCCCATTGAGTGAAACCTTTGTGTTACTGGGACAATTGATGCTGGTTAGCTGGACCTAAGAAAATAGCAGTGATTAAGAAGAGACCAACATCACTGAGGTGAAATCTTCTGGAAACTGCTTACTGAGAGCACAGGGAAGCTGTGTTCCAGAGGTGGCCAAGATTGTGTTGGCAGCTGGACTTGGTAACCTGTAAGAGTCACCCAGGTAGTACTGGTTTTGAAGGCATGAAGGGGTCATGGAGAACAGCTGAGACTTGGCACTGTGAGAGACCAAGAGTGGCTGTTGGTGAAAGTGCAGCTTCAGTGGTAGTGGAAGGCCAGGATTGAAGAGGTTATACAGAGAAATTGAAGCTTGCCGTCATGAAGAGAGCCTGTGAGAGGCTGTTAGTGAAAGTGAAGCCCAGTTGTAGCAAGGGAGCCCAGCAGTTTCAGAGATGCCAGTGCCATGGTGTCTTAGTTAGGGTTTCTACTGATGTTAAGAGACACCATCACTACAGCAAGTCTTATAAAGGAAAAACATTTAATTGAGGTGACTTACCTTTTCAGAGGTTTAGTCCAGTATCATCATGGCGTAACATGATGGCATGCAGGCAGACATGGTGCTGGAGAAGTAGCCTAGTGCCCTACATCTTGCAGACAACAGGAAGTGAACTGAGAAACCGGGTAGTATCTTAAGCATGTATGAGACCCAAAAGCCTACCTCCACAGTGACACACTTCCTCCAACAAGACCACACCTGCTCCAACAAAGGCCACACCTCCCATTAGTGCCACTCACTTTGGGGACCATTTTCTTTCAAACCACCACATTCTACTCCTGGCCCCCAAAGGCTTGCAGCCATATCATAATACAAAACTGCATTCAGTCCAACTTCGAAAGTCCCCATCATCTGTAACAGTCTCAAACTTATTTAAAAGTATAAAGTCCGAAGTTTCATCTGAGATTCATGCAATCTGTTAGCTGTAGTCTCCTATGAAATCAAAATCAAAAAGCAGATCACATACTTCCAACATATAATGGCAAGGGATATACATTACTGTTCCAAACAGAGCAAAGGGAGCATAGTAAGGAAATACTGGACCAAAGTAAGACCAAACACCAGATGGGAAAACTCCAAACTCTGCATCTCCATGTCTGATGTCAAAATGCTCTTCAGATTTCAAAGTCCTTTCATCTTCTTTGACTGCAACACACTTCTTTCTCCTGGGCTTGTTCCATTCCCTGTTATAAGCTTTCCTCAATAGGTAACCCATAACTCTGGCATCTCTAACATCTTGGGGTCTCCAAGGCAATCCAGCTTGAACTTCACAGCTTCATGAAATGGCCTCTCTAGGCTTCCATTCAGGGACAATCCTGACACATGCCTGGCCTCAGCAGCTTTCCTTAGTCACAGAGACAAATTCCATAACCCCTTTCTTCTATCCTTAATTCCAGAACCATGTGGCCAAAGCTGCCAAGTTCTGCTGCTTATTGGGATTGGAACATGGCCTCCTCATTGAGTTACATCTTCACCAGCTTTCTGTTTTCCTTCACTGCCTAAGCTGGCCTGTCCTTTAACTTGTTCTATAGACCAGGCTGACCTCAAACTCAGAGATTTTCCATCCTGTGTCTTCCCAGTGCTGGGATTAAAGTTGTGTACCACCATCCCAGCTCTAGGTTATTCTTTAATTCCTTTCCACAAGTTTGAAACTTATCTGGATGAGATCTTGACCTGAGGGCAACCACTTTTTTTTTTTTCCATTTCTTAATTTGTTTATCTCCTTGAACACAGGATTTAGCTCCATTCCACTTCCTGGTGGTCCTTTTCTCCTCAAATATTTTTCCTTGCTCAGCTTGCTCCTTTTCTTTATATATCTTCATTAGGGTTAGCACTGTTAACCACACAACAGAGTCTATACTAGGCTGTTTTGAGATTTCTCCTACCAAGGGAAGTCATCCAAAACTCCTCACTTGAACCTTCAGCAAACTTTTTGGACTGTTCGTCTAACTATAGATATCCACACTTCCACCTACTCTTGCCTGCATTCCCACCTCAGTGAGAGGGTTAGCAGTGCACTTTGAAGAAACCACTTAGCTTGTATTGAGACACTTCCTGCTTCAGCTCGCACTTGAAGATGCTCCCTCGCCTAAAGCTTTTCATGCTGCCCAACGAAGTTTAAATAAAATTCAAACTCCTTTCAGTGAACATGTGGTGTGATGCCCTAACCTCCTGATTATCTGAGTCTTTTGAAGATAAAATTGAAATCAGTAAAATGCTTAGCATACAATCTAGTATACCTGAAACACCCCATTATCTCTTTGGCTGGGCACATCTGTAGAGAAGGGCACAGTCAATCAATTCAACATTTCACATCTGAGTGTGATCCTATCTTTCTTCCATAGTGTGATCTTTATGAGGTTCCATTTATGCAGGTGTCTAGGCAAGAGGCAAAGGGTAATTCTACAGTCATCTTTCATTTCCCCCAAATCTTCCTGTTAGGCAGCTTTTCTTTGCTGTGATGAAATACTTTACATCAACAAGCAAGAAGGATTCATTCTGGTTGTGTTTCAGTCAATGATCCAGCTTCAGTCACTGGACCCAGAGCTATGGATTTGTGGTAAAGCAGACTTGACTGTTAATGGGAAGATATGGTATAAGAGGCTGCTCATCTCATGGCAGACAAGAAACAAGATAGAGGGAGGGTTCAGACATAAGATGCGATAATTTGAAAGAAAATGGCTCCCAAAGGGAGTAGCACTATTGCAAGCTATGGCCTTTGTTGGAATAGGTATGATTTTATTGAAGAAAGTGTGTGTCACTGTGGAGGCATGCTTTGAGGTCTCATATATGCTCAAGATAGTGCCCAGTGTCTCAGTTCACTTCCTGTTGCCTGCAAAACAAAGAACACTTGACTACTTCTCCAGCATTATGTCTCCCTGCACGCCACCATGTTGCACCATGATGACAATGCACTGAACCTCTGAAGTGTAAGAGAGCCATCCCAATTAAATGTTTTCCTTTATAAGAGATGCATGTGGTCACAGCAATAGAAATCCTAACTAAGACACAAGATATACCCTTCAAAGGCATGTAATCGTCTAATAAAATACAGTGGCCTACTTCCTCCAACCAGGCTTCAATTCCCCAATAGCCTAATCAGCTCTGAATTCATCCAGTAATGGGGATTACATCCTTATGATCCAATTACCTCTCAACATTAACACCAACTTTGTACCAGACCTTCATCAAATGGGCCTGTTGTGGGAACAATGCTGGACTGGTAAGTTTGCCTGGAAGGGTTATCCCCTCTTTAGTTTCTACCACAATCTAAATCCAATCCCTGTCACTTGCCCTTTGCTCTGGATTCTCGCCATGCCTCTTACTAAATTCTTAGCCTCATGTATCAATCCATTTGTTTTCATTTTTGCCAAAGTGACCTTCCCAAAATGAAATTTTAATCATGCTGCTCTTCTGTTTGGGAACATTCCAAGCTTCCCACTCTATGCAGGGACTATGGATATCTGACATGATTCTTACCTGCACCTGGGCTTCTATTGTTCTCCATTCTAGCCCTGGCTTTAGCTATTCTCTGGGACTTTGATCTCCTTGCTGCCAGTCCAACCATTTCAGGGGTTCTTCCCTGCCTCTCTCTCTCTCAGGCTTGCTGCTACCTGTCTCGAGGTAATTAAGCTTTGACCCTTCTGGGAGGCTTCCCTGACATGATGACCTCCCTTCCCATAGAGCTTACCTAAAGAAATGTCTACTTCACTTGCAACAGACAAAAAAAAGGACCAAGACAAATATCATTAAAGGAGAAAGGACTAAAAATCTAAGAGAATTTGCATTCTTTGCAATTACAGGAAAATGATAAAAATGAAATGAGTAATTTGTGGGTAAAAAGGGAACATCTAACTGGGTGATTTTGACTTAAAATACCCATCATTTGGAAACATCCACCAATAATAAAAAGTTTAGCTTGTGAACACTTAATATCTAAATCACATCTGAGTGAAATTATATGTTAAACATTTATATAGAAACTTATGAGTGGCATGCCCATATGCTTGGCCACACAGATTTTTGCCTAGGAAATAAAATTTCTTACCAAACTAATTATAGAAAAGAGGTAACAAACATTCATATGGTCAGCTTTGTTATTTCTTCTCACTAGTTAAAAGAACTTTAAGGATAAGCTAAATTCTATGAAACAGTAAAAAACAAAACACTCATTTTGGTATTAATGAGATAAACTCAATTGTATGATAAGATCATATTTTTAGACATTCTTCAAGATGTCTCATGAACTCAAGCATATTGTTAATGGCATCTATAAAATCTGAGACTTACATTTTTATTAACACAATTATTTGTGTATGTATACATAAATAAATAATATACCACATACTCACATATTTGAAAGTGAACAGAAAACACATACTTGCTACCATTTTTCTATATTTTTAGAAAATGTTGTGTCCACTGGCCCAAGGCTTTTCAAGCTGTGGGTCTCCACCTATTGATGGATCAAAATGTTAAGTTGGCTTTAATCATAACTTTTAAAGATGAATGAAAGTAGAAGTGAGAATCAGAAAAACACAATAAGAAAGTTATTACTTCTTCAAACATGGTTGAAAGTACAGTGAATGAAGCTTGGGGAGAAAATTCCAACACCTGAACTTTGAGGCCTTGCGATCTAGTGCTTGCTACAAGCTGCTTGGAAATATCACACCTTCACTAGACCCACGAGCAAAGACATCCTTACTGGTATTATGCCATTTTACACTTGTTCTGTGTTACTTATATTGCTTACAAACTATATGGCCATGGCAGGCTTCTTGCTAACTGTTCTTATATCTTAAATTAACCCATTTCTATAAATCTATACCTTGCCATGTGGCTCGTGGCTTACTGGCATCTTCGCATGTGGCTTGTCATGGTGGCGGCTGGCAGTGTCTCCTTTTGCCTTCCTGTTCTTTCTTTTTTCCTCTCTGTTAGTCCCGCCTATACTTCCTGCTTAGCCACGGGCCAATCAGTGTTTTATTTATTGACCAATCAGAGCAACACATTTGCCATACAGAACATCCCACAGCACTGAGAAAAGACAAACTTAGATTCTTCTAGAAGACTAATATACCATGTACCATTTAGCAATGTGAATCTGTTGTGCTGGCTCGTTTTATGTCAACTTGACATAAGCTATAGTCATCTGAGAGGGAAGAATGTCAATTGTTTCCATAAGACCTGGCTTATGGATAAGCTTATGGGGCATTTTCTTAATTAGTGATTGATGGGGGAGGGCCCAGCCCATTGTAGGTGGGGCTATCACTTAGCTGGTGGTCCTGAGTGCTATAAGAAAGCAGACTGAGCAAACCATAAAAAGTTAGCCAGTAAGCAGCACTCCTCCATGGCCTCTGCATCAGCTCCCGCCTCCAGGTTCCTGCCCTGCTTGAGCTCCTGTCTTGACTTCCTTCAGTGATGGACTATGATGTGGAAGTGTCAGTGAAAAGATCCCTTTCCTCCTGGAGTTGCTTTTGGTCATAGTGTTCCATTACAGCAATATAAACTCTAAGATATCTGTTTTTCTCTCCTAATTGCTAGCAGGTGTGAATGAAGTTTTGTGGTGATATTGTGTTCCCCAATATATTGTGCACCCTAATAAACTTATCTGGGGTCAGAGAACAGAACAACCACTAGACAGACATAGAGGCCAGAAAATGGTGGCACACACACCTTTAATCCTATCATTCTGGAGGCAGAGATCCATCCAGATCTCTGTGAATTCAAAGCCACACTGGAAACCACCAGGCTTGGTGACACACAACTTTAATCCCAGGAAGTGATGGCAAGAAGCAGAAAGGTATATAAGGTGTGAGGACTAGGAACTAGAGTCTTGTTAAGTGTTTAGGCTTTTAGCAGCAGGTCAGCTGAGATCCATTTGGATGAGGACTCAGAGGCTTCCAGTTTAAGGAAACAAGATCAGCTGAGAAATTGGTGAGGTGAAATTGGATGTGGCTTGTTCTGTCTCTCTGGTCTTTTGGTGTTCACCCCAATTCCTGGCTCCAGGTTTGTTTTTATTAATAAGACCTTCTAACAATTCATGTTACAAAGTTTAGCACATTTTGAGTTTTCATAGCCATGTGGATTTTCTATAAATCCCAGTTGTCCTTATCTGATTACAGTATCCTCTTCTCCCAAAACATATTACTTTTAAGTAAGTCATGTGTGATAGTATTCAATGGTCTTCAGTTAGCTCTTGGTCCTGTGAATTTATTATATGTACCTCAGAACCATTCTGAAAATATTTCTAAGTTACTCATGAGATGGCACTATTAGTTTATTCTTTAATCTCTAGATACATGACAAAAGTATAAAAATAACTATGTATATAAAAGTTAGAATGTCCCCCTTCTTATTACTGATGTAAAACTCAATATACATAGAAATGATTGTCAGCCCTTTAGTCTACATAGTTTTCACTTGGTATGATTGTATTGAAAATGGCAGAAAAGTTGGAAAAGTTAACTTTCTTTTCTAGTATAAAGAATAGGTAAAGATGAAGGGTTTGGGGGTACATATTGGCTCCCTGGGATGAGTAAATAGAATAAATTTAATGAGAGGACAGGAATGGAAGGATCAGGTGGGGGAGCGGGGAGGGAAGGTAGTGTAGAGGGAGAGAATGTAGAGAGAGAGACAGCTGGAATTGGGGGGGGCATTTGAGGGATGATATGGAAACTCAGTGCAGTGGAAACATCCTAAAATATATGAAGATGATACTTATGAGGTCTCCTAATAATGTGGGCTATGATGTCTCAAATGGCCATCTCTTGTCACCAAACAAGGTATCTAGTAGTGGGACTGGGTTGCATTCAATTGAGTTTTTGGCCAAGGGGGTCCCATGGAAATCCCCAAACCACCCAGGCTGTTGCTAAGACAAAGGGTTGTCCTCCACAAATTGATATCAAGGTTGCATTGTTGAGAACAACACCCATGCAACTCATTGAACATGGAGAAGTCGAGCTGGTGCCTACATGAAGCCCTCACCCCTACATTCTAGTCTCTTTGATGTGGGAAGGTACTCAGCAAGCTACCAAAAGAGAAACAAAGAAGAAGAAGAAAAGAAAAAAGGAAGAAAAAGAAAAGTAAAAAGTTAGAAAACTTAACTTTCTTCTCTAGTATAAAGAATAGTCAAAGGCAACACTGAATTTTATTGTTCTATAGTAGAGTACTTCTTTCATTTTATCCATCTCAAGAGGCAGTTAAATAAAAGATACATCTATGGCTTTCCCTTGCTTTAATTTATTAAAATAACTCCTCAAGGAGGAACTTAAGATTGCTTTGTGATCCTTAAGGATGTTACATTTTACATGTATCTTAGGAGTTTGGAACATTTTCCAACTGTAAAAATGATTTTTTTTCACATTTTTCCTCTGTGTGTGCATGCATGCATGTGTGTGCATGTGTGTGTGTGTGTTATGAGTGTGTGTATAAATGTTTTTAAACATATATGTATATGTGCCGATGTATGTGAAGGCCTATTGTCATGTAGGGAATCATTCTCTATCATTTTCCTGCCTTATACATTGAGGCAAGGCTTCTGACACAAATCCAGAGTTTTGCCATATGAATATCCTAGCTTTATGATCTGTTTCTGCTTTCTGGGGCTGGAATTACAGGTAGAAAACCACATCCAGAGAGTGATTTTTAATCAGTTGATGTGAAATTGTAATCTATGGGTCATATTTACCAAATGTGTCCATCCTCCTCCTTGTCTCAATTGCTATGAAGATGGTCACTGGGCATGAACTGATTCCTAGGCCCCAAAACATTGTTTCTTAATGAAGATAATGCAGGTGGATATTTACACATTTATAGAAGTATAACCAGAAGGCAGAAGAAACTGAAATACCCCTGGGTTATCAAGCCACTACTGCGGTTGATATCTTGGTGCAGTTTTTAACTAAGACTGCTAATTGTGCAGAATAATGTCCACACCCTATTTTATTTCCCAATAATGTTAATGACAAGAAGCAGATCTGAGACCATCATCACATGACCTGTCTGAAAAAGAGGCCTAAGAACATTAATCTACATGGAAATGTTTAGATTCCAGTTGGCTCAATAACCATGGTGTTAGTCTTTTAAAATTAAAGAGGTGTCGAAACAAGACAGTGTGAACAGTTATCATTACTCCGTTGGTTCATTCAGAATAGAATTATAAATGGGAACATCTAGGAATTTGGGTTCAACTACCCAAGGAAAGAGATATTGCTTTGCTCCCAAAGCACCTGGGCCTTCAAAGGCAAGAGCAACAGGGTTGATGAGCGTGCAACAATTTATTCCATGTCTATTGTTGAAAGTATTCTCACTGGACATAGGAACATTGTCCAGGAGCATGTTGAGAAACACAAGTTCCACACAAGCTAAGGGGATGGGGACTGCTGCTGCCCTTCTGACAGTGAGGAGGATACTGGGACCACAGTGACCCAGGGTTAGGGAGCAGTTCGTTTCTTCAGATTGCACTATCAGTCTTAGCAAACGAAAATCCAGCAGGCAGCTAAGATTATTCCAGAAATCCACTGGATGATATTTTAGTGTAAGCATGTATCAAATAATATGTATATTGCTACGATGGCTTGTTCTTTATATAAAATTCTAATTTAACTGTGTGTCCTGTATTTTATGTGGCAGCAGTATTTCAAGGGGTGACTAGTATTTCTAACGCCACTAGTTTTTCCAATGCCATTAGTATTTCCAATGGCATTAGAAATACTAGTTAGAAATACTAATACCATCTTAGGCTTATTTCCATTGTAAAAGATATTTTGGAAAATATTTCAGATTGTAACAATCTTTGTTTGCCATAAGGTAAGAGCAGGCAGATGGAGACACAGACAGTCCTCATCTTCCCTCGCAACTGGCAAAATGCTTTGACAGGAAAATGAGGTTTCAGTCTGATTTCCGTCTCTAATTCTTCATGAATCAAGAGTATTAATAGTCCCTGAAGAACCAACGCAGCAAAACTGTTGTACAGATTCTGGATTCCAAGAAGCACTGATGTTTTTCATTTAGAGATAATTTGTGAGAGAAACTGTAATGGTGACTCATGCTTCATCTTCTTGCATAGAATTACATGCAAGCCTCATAGCGTTGAGCATACAAACATGTTAGTACAATCCCATTTGCTTGTAGTTCTTCGGTCCTGGCTATCAATCTTTTCATGCTTTCAAATTGCTTGATCTTTGTATAACAACTAGTCATGGAGACTACAGGGATGTTAGTTCTGAAAGGAACTTCATGGTATTGTTTGCCGCCTCATCATAATATTTGGTGGTCTATACTTGTCAATTCATCATGACTCCTGTTCCCTGGGCCTGTGTGGTGGTAATCTAATTGTATTGAAATATTATTTTGATTTGTACTGAAATATTAATTTGATTGTATGTTAATAAATAAAGTTGTCTGGGGGTCAGAGCTATTAGAGCCATAGCAAGAGTGTGGCGGTGGTGGCACACGCCTTTAATCCCATAGATATCTGTGTGTTCAGGGTCAGAGCTATTAGAGCCATAGCAAGAGTGTGGCGGTGGTGGCACACGCCTTTAATCCCATAAGATCTCTGTGTGTTCAGGGATACAGCCAGCATTGGAGACATATGCCTTTAAGACCTAGGGGGCTGTACATTCAGACAGTGACGAGGCAGTCATGTGTTTGGGTTTACAACCAATGAGAAGGCAGAACAACATACTTTAAATATACGAACCGACAGGAAGTAGGTCTCTTTTCGCGAAGCTGGGACAGCAGGAGGAAGGGTGAGATTTTAGCTCTGAGCTCTGACCTCTTGGCTTTCTCTTTTACATTGTTTCTGTGTTTCTTATTTAATAAGACGGTTGGTTACATCTACATCTGGCGCCCAACGTGACAAGAATCCATTAAAAACTGCTTGGCTTGGCGGCAGGTCCGCTTTCCCGCAAGGGCGGCAGGCGGCCCGCGGCGGCGGCGGCGGCGGCGGCAGCGGCGGCACACGGCGGCCGGCGGCGATCGGCTTCTTAGTCCGAGCTGCTGGCATCCTAGTCCAGGTAGCAACTTCTAGCCCGGGCCTAGGTCTGTGAGCAGCTTGCCTAAAGCCGGTGCTACAAACAACTCAGACCTGCCCTGCCGAACAGGGCCCTGCCTGTAAACGCACGTGGTCGGAGCTTAAGGAAGCCAGACCCAAGCCTTGACTCGGCACAAGAGGGAACACGTGGCTGCATTTAAGCTTTAGCCGGCTACGCTTTCTTGTGCATTCTCTCTTTTCTCTCTCTCTCTCTCTCTCTCTCTCTCTCTCTCTCTCTCTCTCTCTCTGGATTTACACCTGGGACACTAGGTGGCTGCTTTGAAAATCCCCTCGGATTTCTACTGTTCTACGCAGATTTGGTAAGTCATAATATATCAGATATTTTAAAGGAAACTATCTAAAAGAGAATTTTTTTCCACATTAAAAAACAAATGGGTTTTATGTGTACATTGGAAGAAAATTGGTTTTTGTTCGAAATTTTAGGCAGTCTGGCAATGGAAGAACTATATAATATTAGTATTGGTGGAATAATGCACCTCATCACTATAATAATCCACATTTTAATATTTAAAAAGATAGTCAATTTAAGTGCCAGGATAACAGCGTTAGAAGAACTTGTTAAACCTGTAAAAATTCAGACAGAAGAAATTAACAGTGAAGTTGTTTCAAGTCAGGATCATAAGGTTGCAGAAAGAAAGCCTGTTTTCACACAGTCACCCTTAATTTATCCTGTAACAGTACAGCAGATGCCTGATCAAATGGCTACACAAAATACTTGGGCTCCAATTGAAATGTTGGATTTAAAAAGGTTTAAGGAGGCAATAGTATCTTATGGCATGCATTCCCCATATGTAAAGCAAATGTTAAACACTTGGTCAACATATAATAGGATAGTACCACAGGACTGGCGGGACCTCGCACAAGGTGTTCTGGAACCCAGCCAGAGACTTCAATTTCTGACTTGGTTTAAGGAGGAGGCTAAAAACATAGAAAAACAATGGAGGGATAAAGGAGTACAAGTTTGCCAGGATCAGCTTATGGGCGAAGGCCAATATGCTTCAGCACAAGCACAATGTTTATATGATGTCCAAACCCTAATTTTATGTCGAACGGCAGCCTTGAATGCATGGGACAAAGTTGAGGAACCAGGAAAAAAATCTGAGTCATTTACAAAGGTGAAGCAAGGCCCAAAAGAGTCTTTTACAGATTTTTTACAAAGACTGGCTTCAGCAGTAAAGAGAACGGTCTCGGATTCAGAAGCTGGTAAGGCAATAATTGAATCTTTGGCCTTTGAGAATGCGAATGCAGCATGCAAAAGAATAATCAGGCCATTAAGGGCAAGATCTGCACCTATGGAAGATTGGATTAGAGAAACAATTAATGTTGAAGCTGATGAGCATGATGATACATGGGTAGGAGAAGTAATTTCAAAAGGTTTGAGGAGTGTTAGATGTTTTGGATGTGGAAAGCAAGGACATTTGAAAAGGGACTGTAGACAGGTCATTTCCAGAAACAATGTTTCTTCAAGGAACAATGGCAACAGAATGCCCCTTCCTTCTGGAGTATGCAGAAGGTGTGGTAAGGGAAAACACTGGACCAACGAATGTAGATCAACAAAGGACAGACAGGGTAATCCTTTGCCTCAGTCTTCGGGAAACTCCCAGAGGGGCCTCAGGCAGGCCCCCAGTGCAAATCCAGTTCAAACCTTTCCGGCAGCCATAGAGGAAATGCCTGCTCTGGAGAGCGATTAAATAACCAAATGCCTATTGGAATAAATCATGCTGGTCAGAATGATGAAACAGAGAGAATAGAAAATTCAGGAGAAAACATAAAGAAAATTTTTTGGCAAACTTCTATTAATGAACAAAGACCAAAATTAACGATAAAAATAAATGGTGTTTTGTTGTCTGGTCTGGTAGACACAGGTGCGGACGTTACCATAATTGCACCAGAATTTTGGCATCCAACTTGGCCTCTTCAGGAGGTAAACGTTCAACTGTTAGGAATTGGGACATTATCTCAGGTGAAACAGAGTGCAAGATGGCTCGAATGTATAGGTCCAGAAGGACAGAGAGGAAAATTAAAACCATATGTGGCTAACATAACTATGAACCTGTGGGGTCGAGACTTGTTGCAACAATGGAATACTCAGATTAACATCCCTCCAATCTCAGAAACAAATCATAAACTAGCACATGTTACTGAGAGAAATATTAGAAGATATTGTTCTAATGAGTGGTCACCAGCCATCCATATTATACAAGAACAGGGCACAATAACTGATGATCTTCCAAAGACACCAACAGCTCTACCTTTAAAATGGTTAACAGACAAGCCTGTATGGGTCCAGCAATGGCCTTTAACAACAGAGAAACTCCAGGCTTTAGAAGAGCTGGTAGAAGAACAGTTAAATGCTCAGCATATTGAAGAATCAACCAGCCCTTGGAATTCTCCTGTATTTGTTATTAAAAAGAAATCTGGTAAATGGAGAATGGTAACAGACCTTAGGGCAATTAACAAAGTAATTCAGCCAATGGGTTCTCTACAATCTGGGATGCCTTTGCCTACTCTGTTACCAAAAGGATGGCCTCTCATAGTTATTGATTTAAAAGACTGTTTCTTTTCAATACCCTTACAAGAAAAAGACAGAGAAAGATTTGCTTTTACAGTGCCTACTTATAATAATTCTCAACCGGTTAAAAGATTTCAATGGAGGGTCCTCCCACAGGGAATGTTGAATAGCCCAACTCTGTGCCAATATTTTGTACAACAGCCATTGGAAGTGATACGTAAAAAATTTCCTAAATCTATAATTTATCATTATATGGACGATATTTTACTAGCTGACTCAAATGCAGATACTTTAGAAATAATGTTTGAAGAAGTAAAGAAAATTTTGCCTCGCTGGGGATTACAAATTGCTCCTGAAAAGATACAAAGAGGAGATTCTATTAATTATTTAGGATATAAAATAGAGCTACAAAAAATTAGACCCCAAAAGGTGCAAATTCGGAGAGATAGACTACAGACTCTTAATGACTTTCAAAGATTATTTGGAGATATTTCTCATCTACGAACTATTGTTGGGGTAAAAAATGATGAACTGACTAATTTGTTCAAAACCTTAGAAGGTGACAAGGACTTAAATAGTCCAAGAGAATTATCACCTGAAGCTGAGAAAGAATTAGCCTTGGTAGAAAAGAAAGTGCATGAAGGACACGTGAATCGTATTGATCCAAAGCTGGATTGCATTTTGGTTATCTTACCTTCTAGGCGTTCTCCTACTGGAATATTAATGCAGAGGGAAGATATTATATTGGAATGGATATTTTTACCAAATAAACCAAATAAAAAATTAAAAACTTATGTGGAAAAAATCTCTGACTTGATTTACAAAGGAAAATTGAGACTTCGTCAATTAGCAGGCATAGACCCAGCAGAAATTGTCGTACCATTAACTAAGGAGGACATTGAAAAATTATGGACAGAAAGTGAACCTTGGCAAAGAGCTTGCAGTAATTTTTTGGGAGAAATTAACAGCAAATATCCCAAAAGCAATAGAATTGATCTTATAAAGAGAGCTGAATGGATCTTGCCTCGAATTGTACGGCAAAAACCCATATCTGGAGTTCATACATTTTATACAGATGCCAACAAAGAAGGAAAGGCAGGTTACAAATCAGAAAATTTAAGTAAAGTGGTTCAAAGTCCGTATAATTCAGTGCAAAAATCAGAATTGTATGCTATTCTGTTGGTATTAATGGATTTTTCAGAACCTCTCAACATAGTAACTGACTCTCAGTATGCTGAAAGAGTGGTGTTACATATTGAGACTGCAGAATTTATCCCTGATGCTTCAGAATTAACTTCACTATTTATTCAATTACAAGATACAATCAGGAAAAGGAATCATCCTTTATATATAACTCACATTCGATCCCATACTGGTCTGCCAGGCCCTCTAGCACAAGGCAATGAAGAGATTGATAAATTATTGATAGGAAATGTGCTGGAGGCCTCAGAATTTCATAAAAAACATCACGTTAATAGTAAAGGTTTAAAAAAGGATTTTTCCATAACCTGGCAACAAGCCAAAGAAATAATAAAGAAATGTCCTACTTGTTCCTTCTACAATCAGACGCCATTACCAGCAGGATGTAACCCAAAGGGTACTCAGAGAAATGAAATCTGGCAGATGGACGTGTTTCACTTTGCAGAATTTGGAAAATTGAAATATGTACACCACACTATCGATACTTATTCAGGATTTCAATGGGCAACTGCTTTGAGTTCTGAAAAAGCTGATTCTGTAATCACTCATTTGCTAGAAGTTATGGCCATCATGGGTATACCTGCACAAATCAAAACTGACAATGCTCCATCATATGTCTCTGTTAAAATGAAACAGTTTTTTGCTTATTACAATATAAAGCATATTACAGGCATACCACATAATCCTACAGGTCAAGCAGTTATAGAAAGATCAAACAGAACTCTAAAGGATATGCTAAATAAACAGAAATGGGTAACAAAAACCCCCAGAAATAGACTGCATAATGCTCTTCTAACTTTGAATTTTCTGAATGCCAATGAGAAAGGAACAACAGCTGCAGAGAGACATTGGATAATAGAAAAAACTACAGAATTAAATCAGCCTATATACTTTAAGGATGTGCTGACCTCAGAATGGAAACCAGGGTATGTATTACATTGGGGACGTGGTTTTGCTTTTGTTTCTACAGGAGAAGATAAGCTGTGGGTACCATCAAAATTGATAAAGGTTCGATTTGAACAAGAGAGACCTCTTAATTAGAGGAGGTGATAGTTCATCAACCAGCATGAACATCCAATTTAAACTAACTTGTATCAATAAAACATGCCTTTTCATTTCATCAGATAATAACTTGCCAAAAAGGAACATCCCCAAAATTAGTCTTGGGGAAAAGTTTTTGTTTTTGTCTTTTAGGAGAATGAAGGTTAAGGAATCTGAAGAACACTGGACAAATGAGACAACTGAAGAAAAGGGACAAATCATCTATCCCAAGAAACAGAGTGAAACGGTGTATGGGTATATATTATCTAAAAAAAAAAAAAATTTTATGTCTTCCTAAATGTTTGTTTCTGCTTTTCTCTAAAGATTTAACACTATTGGTCTTCTAACAGTCCCAGTTCAATTAAAATTTAAAGCTGACTTTGGAGTTGGAGAATGGCTCTCTCCTTCTTTAAAATCAAGCATGTTGTTAAAAGGAAAATGCAAACTCCCTGTATCATGCCAGAATAAGAGCCATCTTCTGCTATGGTACAGGACAAAAGCAAAATTAATTAAGGGACTATTCTATTACTAATCTCAACTCTTTGATTCTATTCTGATTCTTTAAACTGTTCTCAAAGTATAAATTTTATATCAAAATTTACAAGATTAATATATATATATATATACATTTTAAACTTTGTTAAGATATGAATGGTCACATAGAGTACTAACTAATTCTAGAAAAAAGGCTAGCTGCATATATATGTTTTTGTGTTCGAGTCTCTTATCAGTTTTCTGCAGGAAATCATGGCCAGGCCTAACATCAACTGAAGTCTCCAGAAAGAAGATGGGGCCCCACAACAACAACAATTCCACGTGGACAATAATAATATCATTAAGCTGACAAACATCATCCATAGATCAGCTTTGAACTACAAGGTGCTCAGAGCAAATTTGAGATGACTAGCTGAGATGATCCAGTCTCAAAGACTACTTGAATAAGGACTTGAGATAAACCCTCAACTTTGGCATTATACACAGACTGGATAATGAAGGATATAGTTACCTCTCCTAGAATTTGACAATTAACCTAAAATTTTTCTTTCAGGATAAAGAAAACTTCGCCCATACCCAGCAGGAAGCAATTTTAAGAATACGACGCCCACATTCCCAAAGAGGTGGTGTGGGGCAGGTGGTTTTTTGGTCTTTTTAATGGGTTCTGGGTCTGGGATAATTTTCAGTATTTAGGGGGGTTGGTTACAAGTTATTGTCAAGGGTTAGGAAAAAGGCTAAGCAAAGGAGATTAGATTTAAGGTTCTTGTTTAAAAAAAAAAAAAAAAAAAAAAGAAAGAAAGAAAGAAAGAAAAAAAAAAAAAGAAAAAAAAAAGGAAAGAAAAGAGAAAGACAATTACTAGTTTTAAATACTTTACATTGGATTGAATTGTTTTATATTGTACACAAATTTGAAACTGATATTGTTAGAAAATGCTATATGTATATTTCTAATTGTATTTATTCCATCCATTTAACAATGTAATGCAAATTTCTGATCCTTGAATGTTATTATTATCAACTATTAGGATATAAAGAAATGAAAGCTAGTAGTTAGACATTATCATAGAACTTGTAGTCATATTAGATATGTTTTAAAAATTGAGCAGAGATGTTTTAGACAGGTCATCTTCAAACCCTTCAGAGATCTACAGAATATGGCATTTAAAATGTTTTAATAACTTAGAAAATTTTTCTTTTTTGAGACATGTCGGCTCCTGGCAGTACCAATCTACTTTAGAGAAAATATGGGCATTGAAGAAACTGCATATGGAGTCAACTTTCATTCTGGCAAAAGTTAGCCACTGGACAACAAAGTATCCTCGAATCAACAGGACAAAATGGACAGACAGATCACGAAACAAGGGACTACTGATTCTTGCCAAAACAAGTGTGGTTATGGCTTTATCAAAAGGCATCTTCTGAGGCCAGGACAATATGGCCCCATCCCTGAAGTGGCCTTCGCATCCGGAAAAGGTACGGTGCCCTTTTCTTCGAAGGCAGCTTAACAGGCAGAGGGCCGATGGATTCTGTTGTACAATGGAACAGCAGCTGAAAGCTCATGCCTCTCAAAAGTAGACTGGCATTTAATAGAGGGATGTGGAGAAGAAGGGGATGTTGAGATGAAGCCATATATACACAGCCAAGAAGAATGGACAGCTGAATTAAAAAACTGTCAACAATTTCCAGAATTTAAAATCCTGAATCATGACAGGACACTAGTGGAATTCAGGTGTTTCTGGTACGTGGACTGCTCTCACCCAATGTGAGGTTGAACTGTTGACCTTGTGTACATCCTACTTCACAAATGAGTCTGTCAGATACACTAAGCCTATAGGCTGAAGATGATGCCCCAACACTGCGGAGAAACCTCAGGTGACTGCCCAGGCAGCTGGCTGTTTCTGTCAACTCACAAAATTTTTTTGGAAGTTGCTTGCATGCACTTCCTGTTTTTATTTTTGTTAGCTAATATTATTCCCTTCTTGGGTCTCTGAGGGAGTTGAAGATTAGTTAGTTATGGTTGAAGATTAGTTAGTTATAGTTGAAAATTAATTAGGATAGAAAGTACATTAGATACATCTTGGAATTATCAAAATAGGATAGATAATGGAATTATTTTCTCTGATTCGTCAAATACCTGTTTAGGTATTTATTACTTGTATATATTGTATATAGTTATTGTACTTTTGTATATAGTTTTTCTTTTGTTAGTCATAACCTTTTGCTTTTTTCTTTTTATTAAAATAGAAAAGGGGAAATGTGGTGGTAATCTAATTGTATTGAAATATTATTTTGATTTGTACTGAAATATTAATTTGATTGTATGTTAATAAATAAAGTTGTCTGGGGGTCAGAGCTATTAGAGCCATAGCAAGAGTGTGGCGGTGGTGGCACACGCCTTTAATCCCATAGATATCTGTGTGTTCAGGGTCAGAGCTATTAGAGCCATAGCAAGAGTGTGGCGGTGGTGGCACACGCCTTTAATCCCATAAGATCTCTGTGTGTTCAGGGATACAGCCAGCATTGGAGACATATGCCTTTAAGACCTAGGGGGCTGTACATTCAGACAGTGACGAGGCAGTCATGTGTTTGGGTTTACAACCAATGAGAAGGCAGAACAACATACTTTAAATATACGAACCGACAGGAAGTAGGTCTCTTTTCGCGAAGCTGGGACAGCAGGAGGAAGGGTGAGATTTTAGCTCTGAGCTCTGACCTCTTGGCTTTCTCTTTTACATTGTTTCTGTGTTTCTTATTTAATAAGACGGTTGGTTACATCTACAGGCCTGGGAGTGAGAGTGTTGTCTGCTGATTAGAGAAGAAGAAACTCAGCACAGACTTACCCTCTTACTTGAGGTTGTTGGATGAGAGGAGATGGCATAGGTAAGAAAACCCATCAGGTCTTCAGCCCCTAGTGCGCAGGCCTTCCTGTTAGGTCAAGTTATTGTTGGTGTAATGAGTTTAAAATTCACACCTTGGATAGCTTTTGAGAGTCCACCACTGCAAAGGATACTGGCGTCCTTTCTGAGTGCTTGAAGACAACGGGCCTTCACTGGTTGTTGTTCCTTTCCCCAACTTGATCTCACTGGAGATTTCAGTTAAGATGCAGATGCTCCAGTGTCTGCGCATATCAGGATTTGAAGCTGCACTGGTGGCCTCACACCTGGCCCTTTCGTACCTCCTCCTTCCTCGGTTCTCAAGCATGCTGCACCTCCAACATTATTTTCATAGACTTTCTGAAATGCAATGACAAGAAATTAATAATGCCAAGAATGGTAAGGGATACTTCTGTGTTTTCAGTCTTTCTGGTACTCTAATCTCTCTTCCTTTACATTCCCTCCTTCCATCCAGACACACTTCCCCTCTCTGATTCTGATCTAGTACTCTTAGGCAAATGTCCACGGTAGCTTGAGCCACAGTTTGTGAAATATGCAGCAATATTACTTCAATTCTCTACATTCCCCAGAGACCCTTCACTAACTTCCAGCCAGTGTGTCCAAATTTTTGACTCTGTGACACTTGTAATCTACAAAGTCCATACTCAAGAACCACACAGCAGAGCTTTTTAAGTCTCATATTTTAAGTATGTTTATTTTGTGTTGGGCTGCATTCATAAGCATCCTCAGTCACATGTAGCCTGTAAAACACAGGTTGGACATAACTGCAACTTTTGGTCTCTCAGTAAAATTTTAACACCAGAACTAAATGTGATGTTGTATCATATATTTACTATCATATCTCTTTGTTAAAAGTGGCAATAGAACACAATATGACTTCAAAATGATACAAAGAACTAATAAAATGTGAGAAATAAAGATATTGCAGGCTGTACTTTGTAGCCTTTGTACACCCTAACTCATGTGTCCACTGTCAATCTTGACAGTGTATCTCACTCTGTCTACACTATTGCTTCACTTTGAATAATGATATCCTGTTCCTTTTGAAAAAATATTACCAAGCTATAATACTGAAGGAGAAGGCAACCAAGTTCAGAAATGAGCACATACCTTGCAATCCACTGAGTTTGATAAAGTTGCCAAGAATATACAATGAAGGAAGGAAAATTCCTTCAGCTACTGGTATTGAGAAAATTTAATATTCAAATGTAGATGAAATAATGAAGTTGAATACTTGTCCAATAGCCTATACAAGTCAACTCAAAGTTAGTTAGAAACGTAAATGTGAAGCTTCAAACTATAAGGAAGTGTTCTATGCCTGTGGGCTGAGTAAACAATTATTCTTGATATGACCTCAGAAGTAGGCAAATGGAAGTTTATTAAAAATAAAAAGCTTCCACATACCCAAGGTTATAATCAACAGATAGAAGATACTATAGAAATGGAGAGAAATTTTTAAACTATATATCTGATAAGGACTGATATCCAAAATTCATAAGGGATTCAAGCAGCTCAGTAAGAATAAAGTACACAATCCAATTAAAAATGGATGAACAACCTAAACTCACACTTCTCAAAGGAGGGCATCCTCATTACTGATGGGAAATAAAAGGAAAGCTCAAAACCACTAATCACCAGAGAAACTCAAGTTAAAAAATCATGATGCCATCACTTCACCTGTGCTCAAATGGCAACTATCAAGAAGCAAAAGATGAGTCCCGATGAGCTGGAGAGGTGCACTGTACCTTGCATGCTGTTGGTGGTCATCTAATTTGATACACCTAATATAAAAAAACAGTATGGAAGTTTCTCAAAACATGAAAAAAACAAGACAGCTATCCAACGATCTAGAAGCCCCACTACTGTATAAACACTCACAGGAAATGAAATCAATATATTGGAGACATAGATGTGCTCCAATGTTTACTATATTACTTAGCATCACAATCAAGACATGGAATTAAAGTTTCCAACAAAAGAAAGATTAATTGTGGTGTGTACACACAATTAAATAGTAATGTATTTACATACATACATACATACATACATACATGCACACTTACATAGTAATGTAAAATTAATGAGATTTCTTCAATTAAAAAAAAAAATGAACTCTGAGCTTTCGTTACGTGAAACAAGCCAAGAACAAAGGGACAGATATCACATGATCTCATTTATACATGATATCTTAAGAAATTGATCTCACAGAAACAACATAGAATGATAGTTAACAAGGGCTAAAAATCTGTAGAATAGAGAAAAGAGAATGCCGGTGACAGAATTAAAAATGGGGGCTGGAGAGATGACATAAAGGTTAAGAGCACTGACCGCTCTTCAGAGGACCAGGCTGAATGTCTAGCACCCACAAGTTGATGGCTCACAACCATCTGTAACTCCAGTACCAGGAAGGAAATCCAATGCCCTCTTCTGGCCCCCAAGAGCATCAGGCATGCAAGTAGTCCACAGACATACGTGCAAAAAAAAAAAAAAACAAACAAACAAACAAACAAACAAAAAAAAAACCCTCCAGACATATACAGTAAATAAATAAATTATTACAAATTAGACAGAAATAATGTCAAACAATCTATTGTACTGTATAGTAACTACAATTAAAAACAATATATTATGAAATTCCCTCAACATGGATTTAAGTATTAGCACAATAAAAAAGACCAGTATAAAAAGTTACACATATATTAATTAGCTTGTATCATTATGTAATATATACATATTTCAGAGCAGCATGTTGCACATGATTAATATGTACAATTTTTGTTTATAAGTTAAAAATGTTAGTCACAAAATTTCTAAGTAATTTCCATTTTCTGTGGGGCTGTACATTTCTTTCCGAGACAGGTTAGTTGGGGAAAACTACTTGAGTGCACATTCTGCCACCCGTGACGATGCTAGAACAGTATGTAACAAAACTACTGTCAGTAACAGAGGCAAGAGGCAGCTAAGAAGAACACTGAAGAACTAGAGGCTGTCCAGTAAGACTTACTCTTCCGTCAGCCACATATCCAGTTCCATTCTCAAATGTCCATCTCGTCTTCCCAGCCACTCCAGTTCCAATTGTCTGAGTTCTTTCTTAAAGATAGCATAAGATTAATGCTTACCATGTGCGAAATGTTGAGAAATGGGCACATTAATCACAATAAACCTGGAGCTCCACGGTTATGAGCTGTTAGTAAGACTATGTACTCATGTGTTAACTATATGACTTAAAATAACAAAGACCAGGCCCTCCTTTTCTGCTTAATTAAAAAAAAAAAGCCTAATGGGAATAATTCTGTAGAGTTATGAAGAATGTTCAATGAAATACAATCATTTCAATATTATTAATTTATTCAACAGGTATTTGAATGATTGCTATCTAGAAGACACATTATATGAAAGTGCTACATAGAACCTAAATTCCATTCTCTCAAAGAGTTTGCTAGAATTTACACTTATAAATAAACACCTTTGGCACTAAGCAGAAAGCAGTGAGGGAGAGTATATTAAAGACTTAACATGTAAGGTAAATACATTTATATATATTTGCACTTGTACAAAAATGTGTATAGCATGCTATTTGAAATTCAATTTGATGCAATAAAACACCAACATATCACCCATCATGAAAAGAGACTTCTCTTTGCAACAGATGGAGACCCTTACAGAAAACCGCAACCAATCAAAATGCAAGCAAGAGATTATGTGGTGCCCAATTCCAGATGATATATCTACAACATAATTCCTATACCTAAGGCTCAGGGATTATTGAGAAAAAAAAAGAAATATTGTAAGAGCCGGAGAAACAGGGAGTTTGTGTTTACTAGAAATGTCAGAGAAGCTACACCCATAAACTTTCATTAAAATGATTGCCTAAACAAGACCTGAGCATCAACACCAACAGCAATGGACAGGCTAGCATGGAAAGCAGAAAGCTAAAGGCCTCAAACCTAGACAAAGACCTGTGGGCAACTGGGAAATTCTGAGAGTGATAAACATAGTCTTCCACAGAGAAGAGCCTCCTAATAGATTATCCAATACCGAATGGTCGGCCCTGAGATCAAATACATGCAGGTAACATTATAGGAATCAGGCAGGTTTTATTTATGTGTAACCTATGTTATATTATATTATATTATATTATATTATATTATATTATATTATATTATATTATATTATATTATATTATATTATATTATATTATATTATATTATATTATATGTATTATATGTATTATATGTATTATATTACATTATTGTATATGTGTATAATATATATTAAATGTATAAATATATTGTATTTATTATGTAACAGTTGATGTTTAATATATATGTGTGTGTTTATATATATATATACATATATATATATATACACACACATATTTGCATCAACAATTAAAGAGGCCATTAATTTGAAAGATAACAAGGTTATGCATGGGAGTTTGGGTAAAGAAAGAAAACTGAGGAAGCGATGTGTTTATATTATAATTTTTAAAATATTATTTTAAAAATCACATTTTTAAGGAGATCTGTATTCATGACAATAATTCCCCTTCCCTTATTTCAGGCCATTTTGTTCTTTTATTTTATTAAATGATGCTCAGGAAAGATTTTACTATTCATATATTATACAGGAAGCACTCCAGAAAATAAATGCCTGTTCCAGACCTGTGCAGGGTTTCACCACAGACCGTAGCACCTGACTCTGGATACTGAGTGCTGTTCATCACGGGGACATCATTTTATTTTCCTTTATTCTCTCTCTAACACAGTATGAAAACACTTAGGAGAAAACAGTTGACGTTTAATTCTAAAGAAAGTTCTAGAATACTCTGTGTTTTCTACTGTTTGCTCACCTCAAAACATCCCTCATGTTCTCAAATTTGGCTTTGGGGTTGTGCTTGCTAGTCCATCTTTTACTCTGTTTATAGACTGGTGTAAATATAGATTAAACCACTTCCTATTCATAGACCACAAATATAACCTATGATCTCTTATGAAAAAATAAAGCTGTTTTCCATCCTTAGCAGTGGAAAGTCTGTAATATCTTTTCATCTTAAAGGACAAAGAAGATATAGTGAGTTGTCCAATTATCTGACCTGCGATGTCTAAAGTCTGTATCCTTAAATGCCTGCTTGACAGGGAGGCAAGACAGCCTTCCTAAAATACTAGCAGACATTGTTTTCCCTCATGGGTTTAATTCTTGAAACACAAAAGCTGCTATAACCTCTCTGGCCATCTGCAGTGAGGTCCACCAACCTACACTGATCACTGAGAAGAAATAAAAATGACCATGACTAGATAGCTGAGGGCAGAGGGGCAATCCATGCTTCTCATTGCAGCAGAGCTCTGCAATTCTTTAAATGTAAACGGAGGGTTTGACTGGATAGGCAGCCTTCTCTACAGCCTCAGAAACATGGCATTAGTGAAATGTCAGCTTGCGTTAAGATCACCAGTGGCCTTTGCTGCTCACATTCTTCCATGTTTCTGCACAAAGATAGGGGAACACGGCCATGCCTCTGCTCTGGAGATCGATCTGCCTTCATGTCTGAGATTACCTTACATCGCCGGGGCCAGGTGTGTGTGAGAGCGGGGGACAAGGGGAGCATGTTTACTCACTGAACCCTGAGTTCAGCTTTAGCAAGTGGCCAGGCAGCTTTGAATCACTGAACTGACTGCAGTTGGAAGCCCTCTTTTAGGGTCTGCAGTGATAAGAACAGATCTCTGAGGAGTTGAATGTCTGCATGATCTAAACCCAGGGCAGTCAGGCTGAAGAGGATGTGTGCTCTAACCTGTTTGCACTGAATACTCTCCATAAATAATTTACAGCCAGGACTGCTCGCTATTATTGCAAAAATACCGGATTGCATTTTGACACATGCATCCAGCTTGTAAGTCAATAGCTACAGTTTCACCCAGTGTGTGCAGACTTGGCTCTAGTCACCCATCCAAGTGTGTTTTCCAATAACATAATTTAACACTCTCAAACCAGAGTGGGAAGAGATTTCTAAGAAGCCAATGCCTTCCATGAGACAATAGATTCTCCTTACAGTTTTTTTTATTATTCCTAATAAATGGGCTTATGGGTTTCTCCTACTTGGCATTAACATCTTTATGAATACAAAGTCATTTTCACCTAATGGTAAAACAAAATCATTTGGATTTAAAAAATACTCTTTTGTTCTCTTTATTCAAGGGATGCCTTCCATAGTAATACCTGGTGTTTTCTCTGAGACACACTTGAACCAGAAAGCATTTTGCTATGGTAAATTTTAGCCTCTTCTTCCCTTTACTTCCAAAATAATATTACAGATTTCACCAGATATTCTATTTTCCCACGGATGATGGTAATTTCCCCATGAAGACAAAACATGTGACTTTTTAGATTGTTTTCATGAATGTGAAAAACAGCTTGTGCTTTGTATAGTTTCAGAATAATATGGTAAAGCATCCTAATAAACATGCAAGGAACAAGCCACATTAACACTACCCGAGATCACTGATAAAGTTACTTAACTCCTTCCGGTGTTTTTTTTCTTAAATGAAAGTGTAAAAAACTGACTCAGATGCTACACTGTCTCTATGACCAATCAATAACAGAGTTGCAGTCTCCCTTATTTTTTTTTGATAAGGCACATTTACATGCAAGGAGAGATTACATGTATATTTAACAAGAAACTCCATTATATGTACACATGACAGGAAAAAGTAGGTGTTTGTGCTGGATGTCATAATAGTATAGTAAGAAATGCACCTAAGAATTAACTGCTGTAGATTTAAAAGGAGAATCCTGGCTGAAGGACAAAGGTGAGAAATGATGGTTCCAGGTGAGGGTGGGATTGACGTACTCACATGTCAAAGTAGACTGTGCTTGAAAGTAAGCAGATAATAGCATACAGTATTTTCCCAATGGAAATATCTGTTCTATGGGGGGAATGCTTACAACATGGAGAAAGGATCCTTGTGGATGTGCAGAATTTTCCATCACAATGTTTTTCTATATTTACTCACATGGATACTAACAGTCCTCACGATGGCTAATCTTGGTTGTTAAACACACACAGAACCAACCAAAGCCAAGCTGCTGAGTGTCTTTGCGAGCGATTTTCTGAGCAGACTCTATTGAAGCAGGGAGACCCACCCTGATCTGGGCCACAGCTTCTGGTGGCAGCCCACGTGGCAGCACGTGGCAGAAGGAAGCTTAGCTGTGTGCCTACTTGGCCCCCACTCCTGTTGACATACTCATCCATCCTGTTGCTGAGGTGTTCTTTAACGACCACAAGAGCTTCTTTTGGTTTCCAACATAGACAAGCAGACCACTGACAATTCACAAGTCCTCGAAGCCTTCGGTGCCGGACTTGGACTGTTAGACTCCCAGCCTTGTGATCTAAAGAATATACTATATTCTTTAATATATATATATATATATATATATACTATATTCTCAGCCTCTCCAGTATGAGATAGCCACAGATAGACTACCCAGAATGCACTCTGTAAGTCAATTGAATGAATTCCCTTTTAACGTGTATTTGTCCTATCAGCTCTGTTCCTTTGGAGAACCCTGGCTACAACAGTCCTTTCATGAAACACCTGTGGTTTTTGGCAGAGGCTTAATCAACAGCTAGTAGATTGGGGTGTATTCTGCAAACATGTTTGTAGTTTACATAAAAGAAGTAATCTTGAAATATGAGTTACTTTTGTAAATAATAATAGTACTAACAATAATGAGTCTTGCTAAGTAGTTCAAGCTGGCATCAAACTCATCATCCTCCTATTTCAGCCTCCTGAATGCTGGGGTTTGCAGTCAGGGAAGTCCTCGCCTGGCTGCAAATTACCTTTACTTAGCCAATAGGTCTGAGTAAATAAACTACTTAGCAACTCTTTCAAAGGAGATGGAAACATGAAAGAAATCATTGTTGACAAATGCCATCTGGTAGCATTAAGTCATTTATAAGAGAAAATTATGAATTAACTAAGGTTTGGTCAGTCTAATATGCTGATTAAGAAAAATCATGACAGGCAGTTAAAGTAAGAGACACTCTTGGAATTATTTTTTAAAAAGGTAATGTTACTTCCACTTATGCCTTTACTTTCGTTTGCATTCTCCTGAGGTCTATCAACTGAGCTGTTTTCTGGATGCTCGCCTTCACTCTGGTTATCACTCCTTATGTTAGTCTCCTGGAAAGGTACTGCATTCCAGCCAGCCTTCCAGCAGGCCTTCCTTGGTTGCTTCCTGCACAGGAACTTATAGCTGCCTTCAGCCCTACCTCAACTTCTGCTAAAATGCTAGGTTCTCTCAATGAGAACATCTTTCTTATTACAATTAATTTCACACAGAGTGGCTACGGGCTAAATCAGTCTTCATATATAGTCTCAAAACTTCTCAGAGCTCATGCCTAAATCAGCCTGAAGTGATCAAAGCATCTGGATCCCACCAGCATCTGGATCCCATCAGCATCTGGATCCCATCAACATCTACCCCTCCTCTGCTCAAACTTTCTCCCTTGTTTCAGGCAAAAACAACTGTAGCTGTGATTAGAAAGATACGTCTACTGTGAGCCTTTAAATCTTGGCACATTCTTGCAGGTAAAACACGTTGTGATTAAAACAAGGAGTTCAGCTTGGTACATTTGAGAATACAAGGCTCCATAGAATAGTAATTCTAAAAGGAAAAGACACAATCACTTGCTATGTCCATTTGTTTGAAAGGGAATTTCAGAGTTAACAGCAGACTATGGATTTTCAATCAGAATAGCATTATGTAGAATGAAAAATGGTGCTAGCTGCCCTCATAATGTAATACCATTGGCTTTCTTCACAGCATTTCAACTATCCCCCATCCTAATGAGTCTCAGTAAACACAGAGACTCTAAATAGATAAAGACTTTTCACTAGGTCAATGTATGAAAATACGCTGACTATGAGATATATTACACAAGTACATATGTATTAAATCCTATTTTAAAAGTTACCTTGAGAAGAAGATGAGCCACTCACCCCATGCCTTGCTTTTTTGCCAGCCCTTCCATTTCTTTATAATCAGAACCCCAAGGAAAACAGGAGTGTCCTAACACAGGCACTGGTGCTGCCTCCAGGAGTCCCCCAAGCAGCCCTTCTACTGTGAAGAACGCAGAAGGCACTCAGAACGTTCCGTAAGATTCCAATATTAACATGGATTAGTTTGCTGCATCTTCTACACGCTCCCCTCAAGGACACCGCATATCCAGGCTAGAGATGAAGAGAAGGCATAAGTCAATAGATTCCAAAAGTGGAGGTTTTGTATCCCCAAACAGAGTGCAAACTCTTGTAGTGCCTGCACTTGAACAGTAAATGCTGAATTGGTGTTCGCTGAATGACTTTCTCTGCAGAGAGAAAGCAAATGCCATGGCTCCTGTGGGTTCTAAGGAGTCGCACTGGTTACCTAGAAGAAAGCATTCATGTTTTTCATTTGTTAAAGTTAATCCATTTTCATTCACAATTAAGACATTTTACCTCTCTTGTTTTAAAAATGGAATTTAAGTGAAAGAGTTAGAAATGTGAATCCTTGTTCTCAGAAGTCCTTAACTCAGAACTACATATTCCATTCATGTGTGTGTAATTCACCAGTGAATCAGCAGTATTTCCTGCCTAACAAGTGCTGGGTGAATGGCAGCAGCAAATGTGTGCTCTGGAGAATGAACTGGAGTTCGCTGAATGTTTATGAAGTCATTACTATACCTTTCTTTTTGGTATTGGAGGACATGAAGAAAATAGGTTTTTCCTCTCTGTAAATAGCCGTCCTCTGTTAACCCCAGTTGTACACCTAATTAAATTGATCTCATTCCTTTTACGAACAAAGGCACTGGGGTCTTTATATTAAACCCCAGTACACATAGAAACTACTTGTGACAAAATCAACAAGCACTTGATCCACTAGACACCACTGTCTTAGTTACTGAATATTTGTATTCCATTTTTCTTCCTTTTTCCATTTTCATTTTTCTTTTCATTTGCAGTTTCACCTTTCAATCTCAGTAGGTGAGTAGGTGGTAGCATACTAAAATAAATAGAAAGCATTTCACATTTCTTGATTGTCTGTGGATGGCACAAAAGGACTGTTTCATTGCATACAGCCTGTACTTCATTACTGCCAAATTCAGAACCACAAACAAGGCCTTGATCATCCAAAGACATAAGTGATGGATAGCTACTCCAGCCATCTACTCAGCCATCCATCTCTGTAGGAAAGCAATGGTGATAGCTTGAAACAGGGGAGCTGACATCAGCAGAGATGACCACAAGAGTCAGATGTAAAGGCAGCCGAGGAAGAGAATTGGTCTTTAATCTGTTCTCTGAGGCTTGATGTGAATAAGGGGAATTCTAGTCACTTTGGTCCAGACACTTTCCAGATCGTTCAGTGCAAAGAAAATAGCATACCTCTGGGGGTGGGCAGCCACAAAAGTTTAGTAGAGCTTATAGGTCAAAACTATTGATCATCTAACTTTCCTCAAATTCTGAAAGATGGAAACACACAGCAAGGCAAACTGTATACACATCAATCCATCAGCTGCTTGGGTCTATTTTATGGATTGGAACATTGTTATTGAGAAAAGCTTCCACTAAGTCCAAGACAAAGCCAATGAAAATGGCATGGCTATTACCCTTAATATCAATCCTGATAACATTTTGCTATCTAACTATAGAAGAAACTTGAGCCCCGAGATTCTTCTGTGATTTAATCTAGCTTATGTCAAAACTTTAATTGTATGATGAGTGAGCTTGATGGTATTAAGCAAACAGAATCTTATAATGCTACTTGGACAAGTAATTAGTAAAAATATTGTCAGTCCTTTACATTTTATTTTATTGGAGTAGATTTAATGTCTCCCAAAATATATCTTTACATGAAACCTAAGACTATATGCTAATTCAAAACAGGTATCTTTACAGATATACTTCATGTAAGTATCTCAAGTGGAGATCATCCTAGATTAGAATAGCTCCTACATCCATTGACAGGTGTTTTTATACGAAGACAGAGGAGGCAGAAGTTAGGATAACACATCTGCAAGCCAAGGCACACCAAAGGCTGACAGCAGCCATGATAAATGAAGAAAAAGTAGAGTTACTGACTCTATACAGCTTCCTGGAGAATCCAACACATCTGCCACCTTGATGTCCACCTTCTGGTCTCTAGGACAATAAAAGCAATATATTTCTGTTATTTGAAGACAATATGCAGCAAATCATTTGGCATTGCAATGTTATTATAGTTTATAGTTGTCATTTCAGCCCAAATTGGTACCCAAGATCTAAGCTTCAGATTCTTAGGCCAAACTGCCTAACATCGTATTCCCACTTAGTTATTTCATTATCCCGGGTTCTCCAGAGAAATAAAGACAACAAGAGGGGTGTGTGTGTGCGTGCGTGCGTGCGTGCGTGCGTGTGTGTGTGTGTGTGTGTGTGTGTGTGTGTGTGTGATTTATTTAAAAGGATTGGCTCCCATGGTTATAGGAGGTGGCAGGGCTAAAATCAGAAGGGCAAGCTGGCTTGCTGAAGGTTTTGATGAGAATTATTGTTGCAGTCTTGAGTCTGAACCCTAGGGTCTCAGGTAGGAATTCTCTGTTGCAATGAGGAAATAGAATTCTTTCTTTTAGAAATTTGTAGTCTACTAATGATGAATAATAGCAACATTTAAAAAATACTTTTGTAGTAAAAATCTAGATTGATATTTGACTAAACAACTGACCACCAGAGCCTAGCCAAATTGATAAATAAAAGTAATCATCTAGAAGCCAAAACAATACTGTGGTAGCACAGTATTTCCTATAATCTATCGTTCAGAGGGGGAAAATGTTCAAGCCATTATATTCATTTCTTCAACTGAAAAAAAAAAAATTGATCAGAAAATGACGAAACTGTCTGTCCACTCTGTCCACTTCTATTCAATACAATGCTTGAGGTCTTAGCTAGCACAATAAAAGAATTAAATAAAAGAAATACAAATCCAAAAAGTAGTGCAAGTACAGATTGCAGATACTAAATGGAAGAGGCGTGAACCCCTGGCCTGCAAATCTCCGAAAGCTGCGAATAAGGTTCCGCAAAGTGGCGTACGCAACGTGAACAGACAAAATTACAATGGGCTTCCTAATATCAATGACAAACATGCTTTTGTCATTGAAACTGAAGAGTGAACCAGGCAAACAATCTCATTCAACACACACTCACGCATGCGCGCACACACGCACACGCATACACACACATATGCACACACAAGCACACACACACACACACCACAAAACACACAACTAAGACACCATATAAGGCCACCATGGCACAGGAAGGAAGATCATCAATCAACAAATGAGATCTCCTGAAACTAAAATGCTCTGTACAGCCAAGGAAACTTTCCCACAGAATGGGAAAAAAAATCTTTGACAGCTATCTATCTGGATATGGATGATTAGTGCCTAGAATATATAAAGTATAGAACTCAAAAAGCTGAACATTAAGAAAATAAACAACTCAATTTAAAAATAGGCTATAGAGCTAAACAGAAAATACTCAGAAGAAAATATATATACGACTAGGAAAACTTTTTGAAGTATTCAACATCCTTTCTATCAGGGAAAAGCAAATTAAAATTATTTTAAAATTCCATCTCACCTCTGTCAGAAAGGCCATCATCGGGAATACAAATGTCAACCAATGTGGGTGTGGATGGAGCGAAAGGGAACACTTTTGGTGGAGTGTAAACTAGTGTAATCAGTTTGAAGGTTTCTCAAAACCTGAAAATAGAACTTTCACATGGCCCAGCCGGGCATATATATACCTAACAGACTTTACATCCCACCACAGAGAAACTTCCCCAACTGTGTGCCCTGTCAAGCTCTGAAATCCTGGGTGGATACGTTTGTTAACTGAATTTCTCATTTTTATCTTGGGATGGTGAAGAGATAGAGTGACTTCATTTTACTGGGGAGAAGTGGAGATCTAGGCTGGTAACTCCTCTCAACTGATGCTTTTCATCAAAGCCCACCTGCACTCTCCACAGGACCTGGTGTCCCCCAGGATTCTTTGGCAAGTCATCAAATTCCCTTGCTGTTTCACAGAGTACACATATATTTGTCTCTTGGGATAATAATTATGGATATTAATTATGGATCTTTAAAAATACTTTTTTTTTCTGATCCTAGTATTCACCTTGGGTTTTTGCTTCTGGTGCGCGCGTGCGTGCGTGCGTGCGTGCGTGCGTGCGTGTGTGTGTGTGTGTGTGTGTGTGTGTGTGTCTGTGTCTGTGTCTGTGTCTGTGTGTGTCTGTGTGTGCATGTGGAGGCAGAAGTCAGCTATGGTTATCTTCCTCAATTGCTATCCATCTTCTTTTTTAAGACAGAGTCTTTTACTGAACTGAGAATTTACCAGTTCAGCCAAGCTGAGTGACTGGCTTGTCCCTCCTCCCCTCCTGTCTGTGCCCCCCACGCTGGGTTAAAGGTGCACACCACAGTGTGTGCTGAGACTGAATTCAGGGCCTCACGCTTGCCTGGTAAGTTCTTTACTATTGGAGTTCTCTCCCCAGCCTGGTTTGGGCTGCTTTTTTTTTTTTTTTTTTTTTTCAAAAACCTCTTGCCGGGCGGTGGTGGCGCACGCCTTTAATCCCAGCACTCGGGAGGCAGAGGCAGGCGGATCTCTGTGAGTTCGAGGCCAGCCTGGTCTACCAAGTGAGTTCCAGGAAAGGCGCAAAGCTACACAAAGAAACCCTGTCTCGAAAAAACAAAAAAAAAAAAAAAAAAAAAAAAAAAAACAAAAACAAAAACCTCTTAAAAATCTTTCCCTATGTTTATCTCTGCTCATTTTCTCTTTCCTTGTGGTTAAAAATGTTCATAAATACTGTACTGCTTGCTATACCAGATCTGTTGTGTAAAGAAAAAAAAATATCTAATAGTCCAGACAACTCATCCTCTTCTTCCCATTAAACCTTTCTGTATATTTGCAGAACAATGGGAGGCTACCTGCTTCAATACCCAGATCCTGGATTTGGGGTTAAATAAACCTGTTTTAAATTCTAGTGTTGTTACTTTTCGAGTATGTGATTTTCTGCCTGTCACTCAACTGTCCTGCCAAGTCTAGCAGAGTCGCCTAAAAACACATTGACTGAAAAGCATACATTGAATTGGGTAATTAGAAGGTCATTGGTGACCTTCATCGGGTGGCTTCCATAGAGTGACGAGGGCAGAAGCCAGGCTTCACTGGGACTCATTCATTAATTATGTGTCTGCCACTGGATTGCTTGCATGTCTCCTCCAGCAGTTTCTAGCAGAGCTGGGAGTTACCTGAACCTTTTGGTCTCTGCTTATTTTGCCAGATGCTTTAGTATTTCAACATGCTGCCAGGTTGTAAGCATGCTTTTCCTTCAAGACTCATATAAGCCAGCTGTTGCCACAAGCTTCAAATGCTCCCTGCAAACAGGCAGGAGTCTGAAAGCCCCCGGAGCTCAGAAGGGACCAGGAGCAAGCAGCAAAGCAAAAGATTGCTTAGGGAAGGCAATGTGGGAGCATAGACAAGGGTGGAGAACCTCTTGACAATAATACTGACAAAAGAAGGGAAATCTAAAGGGAAAAAATACACCAGCCAGAAAAAAAGAGGGAAAAGGCATCCTCCGTCTTCTCTGCCTGGCCGCCGCTGGGTTGACAAGCCCACTGCAGTTAGCTTGGATTGTCCAACATGACCCTTGGCCAAAGCAGAGAAGCTGATGGCTAAAGACGTGTCATGATGGAGGGCAGATGTGAATGGTTCACTTTATATCACTTGCACCTCTTCCTGGCCAGGATCTGCCTTGACCCTCACAGGAGAGCATCCTGCCGGGGCTCACTTGTGGAAGTCTTAGATCATGATTTGATGAAAGCTTCTTACAAGGCTCTAAGTTCTAGTCAGGGCTTTGTTATGTCAATCATACAGGACTGTTTGTTTGTTTAGTACTTTTATCTCACAGTCCATTTTCATAAACTATTGGTCAGCTGCACACCTTGTTGGAAAACTAGCTGAAACAAAATGTCATTATTTATTCTGCTCAGAAACAATTTTAAACTCTCTAGACTTGGGAATAGTAAAATGAGAAGCTGAAAAAATACTTTTTAGTACAGAGATTCAATGCCAATTTTGGCATCTTTGTACCTAAGAAATAATTCTTATGAATCCCTTTTTTATAAAAAAAAATAGATCAAGGACTCATATATAAATTGATATAATTGAAGTTTATTCTAGTACCTTCTAAAAACATTCATAATATTGCTTATAAAATTCTCCTAGAAAGTCCTCATCTTAATCATCAGTCAGCATTTTATTATATTATCATCCTTAATTGATTGACGTTTAATCACAGTCTTTGTATTTTACTATGCCTTGTCTCATAAGAGGCAATTTTCTCTTTACTGTAGTTTAACAGCTGATGAAAAAGATTTAAGGAAACCTATAAACTTAAGATTGGTTAATGGTCCCTTATAAAAGAATATTATACTTCCAGGATCCATTGCACAGATGTGATACTCAATTGTAGAAATGTGCATGGGGTTTATTAAATTACAGCACAAATCTTCAGTCTTCTGAGTTATTGTCCATGTTGGGATTGTTAGGCAAATGGGGAGACACATTATTGCTTCCAGTTGTTCGCATTACTGTGGTGTGATGCAGTCGTAGACAGCTGGCACATTGCTGTAGGCAAGTGTGGAGCTCCAGCAGCTGCTGAGAACTGGGCCCAAGTGAAGGTCCAGCTCCGCTGAGTCAGTGTTGGCCACCTCATCAAGGCTTTCCAGAACATGGGAAATAAATGAACCAAGCTGGTGGTCAGAGAGCGAGGGAGTGGAGATGAGGGAAAGAGCTGACGCCAGTGGGGAGGCTGTGGGGATCACCTTGGCTGCACAGAGCTCCTTGTTATGATGGCGTGACTGCCCGTGAGTCCTGCCTACCTGTGCAGAACTGATCATTTCAAAACAGCCTTTAGACTTTGGTTGGTTGGTTGGGTTGGGTTTTGAGACAGGATCTCATTCTGTAGCTCTCTTTGGCTGGAACTCACCATGTAGCCAAAATTACCTTCAAACTCGTGGAAAATCCCCCTCGGGAGGGAGGTCAGCCTCTTAGGTGGTAGGATTCTGGGAATGCTTTGCTATCGGACGTTTTCGTGAAGAAGCACTTTAACTCTGGGTGCTGATATTTTGTACTCACGTCAAAAGGCTGCTGTCATGTTGTCCTTTGCTTTGCCTTTAACACTGTAGTACCACTGTGTCTGAAGATAGGGGAGGATAACAGGACATAAAGAAATGTTTTGCCTTCAGAATCTGAACAACAACAACAAAAGGCACTGGGTGAAATATCCCCACTGATATTGGGAAATGGGCTGATTGTTCATAGAACCCCATTTTTCTCTCTTGCAGTTGAGCTCTGTACCCTGCGAGGGTGAGATGTCATCTAGATGTGAGTGCCTGACATGCAGCCTGCTATTCTGCATGTGGACAGGGACCACCAGTTCTTTGACTACTGTAGGCACTATCAGTTTATCTTTTTGTGTGTATGCGTGAGGTGTGTGTGTGTGTGTGTGTGTGTGTGTGTGTGTGTGTGTGTATGCGTGAGGTGTGTGTGTGCATGTGTTCATGTGTGTGTCCATAGCATGAGGGCTCAAGACTATGTGCCTGCACATCTGGGGGCCAGTGGCCAACTCTGCGTGTCTTCATCAATTGCTCTCTACCTGATTTTTGAGACTGAACCTCTCACTGAACCCGGATCTATGGATTCATTTGACTGCCTGGACAGCGAGCCCCAGGGGTCCCGTTTCCAACCTTCTCAGTGTTGGGATTGCAGATGTGTCCACCACACACCCTAGCATTTTATGTGGGTGCTGGGGACCCAAGCTTGGGTCTTCATGCTTGTGTGGCAAGCTCTTTACCCACTAAGCTGTACCCTCCCCTCATTATTGGCACTATAATTTTAGAGAATCAAACCAAATTTCCTGAAAGTTAGAGTGGGGACTTGTTTACACCCCCTGCTACATTATTAAGAGGTATTTTCCAAAGTCTCATTCAAGGTCAGAAAGATGCAGTAACAAATCAAGAGTACAATTTTTTTTTTTCTGAGACAGGGTTTCTCTGTGTAGCTTTGTGCCTTTCCTGGAACTCACATGGTAGCCCAGGCTGGCCTCGAACTCACAGAGATCCGCCTGGCTCTGCCTCCCAAGTGCTGGGATTAAAGGCATGCGCCACCACCGCCCGGCTCAAGAGTACAAGTCTTAATCCACACATAGGTCTCTATGTATATGGTGCCTGGAAAGTAATTCTCTATAGGCTTTAGTTGTCCTATTCCCCCACAGAATGGGAATAATCGTGTTACTTGCCTAAAATGATTGTTCTGGAAATTAAAGTTTGTGTACGTAGGCATACCATTAATCACGGTGTTAATCAAATGAAAGGCATCTAGCAAGTGGCAGCTGCAACTGTATTCTTTAGTTACAGTTTTCTTAGTGTATTATCCAAGGCTGAGTTATGTTTAAAATCCTCTTTCTACGTGCCCTTTGCTTAGGTTATTCCTAGTGTGACCAGAAATTTTAGCAAATTTTAGGACAAAGGTAATGTAAGTATTATTGTCTGGCAAGTAGTCAGTCATCCATCCAATACTAACAGAAAGACTACTTACTATATTCACATGGAGTTTCAGGGGAATATAGGGAAGTGGAAACAGACCTGAGAAGAAGGAAAAGTAGAAGTCAGTGTGAATACAATCAAAGCATGTTATGTGAAATTCACAAAGAATTAGTAGTAATATTTTTAAAATATATAATTTTTTTTTTGAAATACTACTATACTCCAGAAATGGTGTTGAGTTCTCAGGACACAAACAATAAATATATGAGAACCCTTTTCTTTACGGAATGTCGGTGAAGTGAGGCTCAGTGATTGTACAGACAAATTTAACACTGAAAAATGCTGTTGCTATGAGAGATGCTAACACAGAATGTGCCAGAGCCCCCCAAAATGAAGCTCAAATCCACAGCCAAGAGTTATTAAACTTCTATTGTGTGTTAGACAACAGAGGTTGGAAATAAACAAAGATGCGTTTTCTTCACTCTCCCTCCTCTGGTCTGTACTCCCACTCTTCCGTGTGAGTGTTCTCTCAGGAAGGTCTCTGGTGCGCTCTCCACTGCCCAAACTAACAAACAAGACATGGATGATGCAGTGTGGGGGTGGGGGGGGGGAGGTGTCACTTCCCAAGGTCCAAAGCAAATCCAAAAGCAGCTCTCCTTTCTTCTGGCCATACATCTTTTCCAGAATGTTCTAACCTAATGGGCAACCTCCCTTAGTTTCCTCGAAAGCTGCTTCCACCTGGGCCCCACCTCTACGTGACTAATTCAAGCACATGATAATGGAAATTACTGGTTCCCTTGTTTGTTTGCCATTTCCTCCCTTTACCCCTGTGCCTCAAACACTGCTGAGTGTGCAGCTACTTAATAAATATGGGTCACATTGAGGAGGAGTCACTATTAGGAAGTCAGTTACAGCTATTCCACATAATAATTGCGTAAAGCTACAAATCCTCAGGGAAGTGTTTGCTGAAGACCTGAAACCAGTGGGTGACTAAAAGCTTGAGTGCGTAGCTTTGAAAGAGTAGCCAGACAGACCTAGGCACACAAGGGAAACATAAACCAGGATGTCTCAGGAGGGCAAGCACAGGAAGGTGAGAGTTGTAGGCAAGTGAAACCCACCACTTCTTATTCCAAGTATTAATTTATTTTCCTAATATCCCCACCCCCTGTATTTATCCCCGGTGATGTCCACTGATGCTACAAATGTCCACTGATGCCACGTCTCTGGTCAATAGGCCAATTTCTGGAGCACTCGGAATGAAGCGTGAACCTGTTCAGCCAGCCCAGTGAGGCAGCTCTTTATTTTCCCTTTGCATCTTCCAGCCAGTGGCGCTGCAAAGGGGGTTGCAAGGTTCTGCAAAGGCCTTGAGGTGTGCCTAGCTCCTCCATTACGTTGCTCAGCCACCAACTCACCTTTAAACTACCATCTGTCTTTGGTTTTAGGAAAGGGAACTAAGATAAAAGAGGAGGAAAAAAAAACTTGGCCAATTGAGTCATTTTGTTTGAAAGATCAATCAGTTCCCTAGGAAAGATTTTTCTGGCAGGAGAATCAGAGTACCTGGGATCCAAAAGCAGCGTCTCCAGCACCAGCACTCCATTAGCTGTCAGCAGTAATCACACTTACATCCTCGTTCCCAGCCTCCAGCTAGGAGGGGATGCCTTTACACTCTCCCTGCCTGGTTGCAAAGCTCTCCCCGGCACATGCACACACAGACACAGCTGAGTGGAGCTGGGATCAAGTCCCTGGCACCAAGAACCCTCCAGCAGGTGTACACCAACTCACCCATTCTGTGCTTGGCATAGACCATCAGGACCCAGGATGGGCTCTGGGGTGAGGAATTGGTATACAGCTGGATAAAAGTCGACTGCGAGTTCGGGACTAAAGGTCTCTGTTGGAACTTGAGAAGGCTCCACATTAACCAAGGACAGGGTATCGCTCACTTCTGTTTGCAGTGGGGTGGCCTGCACCATTACAGAACGCTGCCTTGACTTGGCCTTTTCCAGGAACACTCTAGTTTGGAAAACGCACAAACACATGCATACAAGGTTACAGTCTGGTGCCTTTTGCCCCTCACCTTTAAATATTTCAGTGACCTAGCACAGTCTTCATTAATAATGAGTCCCTTCAGGGAAGCCAAGCAGAATTCAGAACATGTTGGGTTAACTTTTCTCCCTGGGCCTCTGCTTTATGGAATATAGCGGGGCTCTGCCTTTTCATAGCAGAGTGACTGTGGCTTTGCACTGAGCCCCAAGCAGGAGCTCCTTATTAAAAAGGACTTCTAGGTACCCTTGGGCTGGAGGAGAGCCTCAGGCCAGGGTAATTAAAATGTAGCCTTGAACAACATAGACATATGATGTGTGACCCTATGATGAGAGATTATCAAATGATTTTAATTGCAAGGAGAAAAAAAAAGCATACACATTGAATATGATAAACTGCCACAATGGCCACATTTTGTTAGATGAATAACGGTTAGAGGTGAATTCTCACAGAGAAAAACTTGTATTGACTCCTCAATGACCGTTTCCATTATTATTTAATGTTCGCTGAGTCACATCAAGTTTCGTCGCTTATTCATTTTTGTTCCTATTAAATTTTGTTTATAAGTTTTCTGTTATTATCAAATATAAGAATAGAAATATTCTCCCTGTCTCTTCATACACACTGTCCCATTTTTTAAAAAAAAAAAAAAGAAGAAGAAGAAGAAGAAGCTAATCCTCGGTCCTTTGCATTTTCTTGGATCTCAACCTAAAATGGAGAACAGTTTCTTCCAGGAAAGGAGCAGTCTGGCTGGAGTGACCACTGCCGACAAGAAGGGAGTGGTGGAGACTGGGAAAAGCAATCCAGCTGAACAAAAGGGACAGCAGCCGCCAGCATCAGGCCACCGCTGCTGTGTGCAGATGTGAACACCACCACAGCTTCAGCAAGAATAACCAGAGACAACGACGAAAAGCCAAAACAACGTTCTGAAACGTGTCTGAATTGTTCATCACTAATTACTGCGTGAGCCAAATAAAGTCGGTCTTCATTCTCAATTTGACATCTTTGCTGCCTGTATCTGACCTAACTTTCAAAGAAGTGCATGAACCACACCCACTCTTCGTGTTCCCGTACTTCATCAGCGGCATTATGCAGCAGAGAGAGACAGAGACAGAGAGAGACCAAGACCTGGGGACAGCACCCTGCACTTCAGTCCCTACTGGGCACTATCCATCCTGTGACAGGTGCGACCTTCTCTCCCTTCCCCCACTTTGCACAGAGAAGAACAGAGGAAATTTTATTTGACCTTCTACTTACGATGCAAGTTCTCAATGTCCAGGACACTTAAGCTTTTCTTCTTTGTTTCTGTTTATCACTTGGTTTGGGTCTACGTTTTAGTCCATTGACCTGCTGAAAGCATTGATTCACATCAGTATCAAATGCCTCTTTACACCAGGGGCTCCTGGAGGACTCCTTCAAACAGACTTCTGCAATCTGCCCCTGACATTCCTGAATCAGTTGGCCTGAGGTGGCTCCAAAAAGTCGGTATTAAGCTGCCAGAGGCTGGTGGTCTAGAGACCACATGTGGAGGAAGTATGGCTTCTACTCAGGGTGTGTCAGCTTATGAATAGATCTCCAGAGCTGGCATGGTGAGTACTCCCTTCATTTGCAATATTAATGGCATTCACTTTGGCTTCCTTATCAAACCAATGTATTTACCATCTGTCCATGTCAGTTGGAAAGTAGTGGCCTATCCATGGATGCCCTTACTAAGAACTCTCATATCTCAAATACATGCAGAATCAAGGAGCTTGGAAGTTCCTCTATGACCATGATCATATAATTCAATATAGGCATTTTATAAATGGAGAGACCAACACAGTCATTGCCCCCTTCACTTTCCAGTTATTTTCCATATTTTCAAGATTCTCTGTGTTCAAAGCAAGACCTGAAAGCTTACTTGACTTTTCTATTCATAGCATATAACTGTACTCAGCAAATACAATCAATGGGTAATTACCTTTTGGAGCAATTGAATCATCAGTATGAAAGGCAAGATCCTTCAGCATCTAAACCACATTGTTTTCTTTTAAAGGGTCAAAACTATAACAATTAGCAACTTATTTTTGAATATATAAAGTAGATTAAAATGCTGTGAGTTAAGTAAATGCATTCTCACAATATGCTGAACATTGAACAGAGCAGAATATTCTGTGAGTTCATTCCTATGATTTGCATTTTTTTTCTGCTGTCACTAATCCCACATGCCTAGGAACTATGACAAAGCAAAAATGCAAAATATACCTTCTTAGGATTTCTGTATCTGCTTTTGAATAGCAGACCATTTTCTTTGCAGGACTGGGGAGGGTACATATAGTATTTGCAAACTTTATTAATGAGTTACATGAACTTTCAACTCTAGAATAGATAAAATTCTTTAAATTGCAAAAAATTGTTAAAATACTATATCACAATCCTTTGCCCCAAACGGTCAAGTTTTCCTTTGTTCAGCTCATTAGGGGACATTGCCTGCTCACCCCCACTCCCTCCGTGATTCAGGAGGATTTCATCCTTCATGATGATAACTGGGCAGCTGAAATAAGGATTCCTCCAGGGTCTGTTATTAGCTGAGCCCTGTTTTCTGTGTTGTGAGTGTAGTAGTCCATCAAGGGAGTTTTAACATTTGACCTTGGGAAGTTTCTGGCTTTGTGTGCGCTACAGCAGATACAAACAAACAAACACTGCAGCTGTAGACCAAGACAAGCTCTGCAGAACAAAAACAAGCAACAGATGGTAAAAGCAATGATAGCGACGAGGGAAGGCTCCATTATGTGGAGGGCCAAAGGGTGACATTTGATCTGCCTGAGATGGAGACATGCTGGGGTTCAGCCTCGGCTCGGGTTCAGGTCCTGAACGAGGAAGGAGTGTCATCACAAGGAAAAAATCTGACCACCGGATGGATTGCATTCAAGTGTCCCTGAATAGCTCAAGGTATCTTTACTTATACTTTAACAGAGTTTTTTCTGTGAGACCTACGTGAACAGCTTTATTATTGGTTCCTATTTATTTATTTTTAAGAAATACATCATATTTTAAGAAATACATTGTAATCATTATTAAAAAGTCCCTATTGTTCCCCTTTATGCTTCCCCAAATACACTTTCCTATCACCCATATATCCTTATTCTAAACACAGAGTTCAGCATTTTTCAGACTTAACTAAATAATGAACCAGACACATCCTGCTCTCCCACCACTTATGCCCCTGGCAGCTACTTGTGGTTACACAGTTAAAAAGTAATAGGTATGGGGACATTGCTTTAAGGACGACAATATTCAAACCCAAACAATTCTTTCACATCTGCAAGATACGTTTTTATATAGTTCCCTTTCCTACAAGAGGGTCCCACGTCTCCATTTCTCTGTAAAAGGCAGACTTTGATGAGGCACTCTGTTCCCATCCCACTATTATACCATACTTCTTCTACCAATGTAAGCTCCTGTATATGGTAAAGATGCATCTATCCATCCTATATTTTACATTGTATTTTCCTCCATTGGATCATACTAGATCCTATCATTGATTCTATATGCTTCATGTGCAAGGAACTTGCTCTTAAAACTTAGCACTATTTATATTCCTGGGGCTTTTTCCCTATTCTGTGTATGGATGCCCTACCCTTTCCAGAACTGTGAGACATGGTTAATGTTCCAAGTGTTGTTTTCTCATGTGTACCTACCTGTCTCTAGGACAGGATTAATCTCTAGTTCCCAGGATTAGGAGTTGTAGTTAGTAATTCTAGGTAAGAAACTTGAGAAGCATTAGCCCTCTGCTGATTCTAAGGGGGAAACATTGGAGAAAGAGCAGAATTTCCAGGAAAAAATTACAGCTGTTGCATGTGTGACTGACAAAGTAAAACTAAAAACCACCCAAAGAATCAACAATATAATGAGAGAGAATAGAGCCTGCAAGCTGCATGAATTCAGCACAGTCCTGTGCTACCCCACAGTCCACTGGCTCTTGCCAAGTAGAGAGCATCTTCCACGGGTCTTGCTTTATGGAGACCTGTTGGACAGGCATTCACACAATGATCCAAGGCTAGGCTGCATGGCTTCCGACAGAGATGGAAACCTGGGCACGGGACTGTGAGAACCAGGGGGTGGGAATGGGCATGTCAATTTTTAGAAGATAGCAAGAAGGCTAGTGTGGATGTGGCAGGGAAGGAGGGGAGGTTTTTGTGTGTTGCTGTGATAAACACCACAATCAAAAGCAGATTAGGGGAGGAGCAGGTTTATGTTAATTTACACTTCTGTCACTGAAGGATGTCAGGGCAGGAACTGAAGCACCATTTTCCTGAGGATTTTAGTACACACAACATAAGACTGAAAATATCCAGATTTCAATCACAGCCATCCAGTCTTTAAGGAACTTGAGAAATGTGGCTACTTCTAAAGAGAAAGACTGTCAAAATACATCAGCCTTCAGATCATTCAGATATTAGATGTATCAGAGAGAGGTTGTAAAACAGCTCTTGTAAGCATCTCCCATAAGCCAAAGCTAAGAGCTCCTTAAATAACTAAGAATATAAGTTCTTACCAATGATTATCAAGGATAAGTGAACTTTAAAAAAAATTTTGCATATAAATATACTACTAATTTTTAATGAAAAATAGTTTTAAATTAAAATTTAATACATCATTTCCCTGTTTCCCTTCCTCTTTCTGACCCTTCCCATGCATCTCCTTTCTCTATGTGGAATTACATACACATACACATATTCCCATGTATTTCTAAGTATATAAAGTTACTTGTACGGCTATGATTTCGGGTACTGTTTATCTGAACAATCCTTTCACGCTGTCTTCTACTGTGCAACTCTTTAACGCAGTTCAAACCTCACCAGCCTTTCTCTGTCTTAGTTACTGTTTTTACTTCCTCCTATTCTTCACTTCTTTCCCCGTTTATCCCCCCACCTTTTTTTTTGCAAATGCTCCATTTATCTACTGTTTGTATTTCTTTTGTTTCAGTCACTGTCCATTCTTTAGTTTATTGTTTTGAGGACTTTTTGAAAACTTCATGGAAACCAGTCCTACTTCAGTGGCTATGTGCTCTTCACATCTCTGTGGCTCCAAGTTTTCTCAGCTCCATTTGAGTATTTCCACCTTAGAAGCCTTGAAACTACAGCACCAAACCCCCCAAGTTGGAGTCTCCTCATTTTCTAGACTGGTTGTAGCATTGGCAGTATTGTTCCTCTGCTGACCTAGGAATCACCCTCCTGTTAGCAGGACTCTATCCAACGACAATGACAGGCTTGCTCTTCTCCCTAAGTGTTTTAAGTTTGACTTCTCTAATCTATTGCTATCACTTTTATTCCATTTCTGACCTTTTATACTTTCATCCACAAAATTTCAGTGTACCTTTACTGAGTACTTCTCCACTATTTCTCCTCACAATTCCAAAAGCTTCTGGTAAGGATGTTCCATAAAAGAAATAAACCATCTCTACTTTCTTAAAACTCATAGATAGGGCTGGAGAGGTGGCTCTGTGGTTGAGTATTGCTGCTCTTGCGAAGGACCTGAGTTCAGTTCCGGCGCCTCTGTTGGATGGCTCACAACTGCAGACCACTCTAGCACTAAGGCATATGACTCCCACTTCTGGTCTCCACGGACACCTGCACTCATGTGCACATCACCACCTCCTAAGTGTGTGTGCGTGTGCCTTTAACCAAAAATAAAATAAAACATGTATTTAAAAAAATTCATAAGTAGCTGACCTTATATGTGAAATAACACTCAAGGCTATGTTATTTCCCATCTGCCAGCTTTACCAGGCTTATTTATGGCCATTTCCTGCCTCACCGTTTAAACTCTAGCCAAAGTATGTCACATATAATTTCCAAATAACTCTACTGGTGTGACTTTATCAACATTCATGTTTTCTAAATCTTTTATCTGCAGTTTTCCCTCATCCAGTCTCTACAAATAACAACCCTCATAACTGATGCTTGTTGAGCATCTATATGTATCTCACTTGTCCCTTGTTCTCAATGTCTCATTGAAGTACCTTAGGCCAGATATTGTGGAGCTGCTATAATAGTCATTTTAATTATCAGGAGACAAAGAAACAGAAGGTTTAAGTGATGATTTGCATGAGAAAATGGTGGATGAAGAGTCTAAGTCCAGGAATTTTAACCCCCAAATGTTTGATTGTGGTCAAAGAATTTCTATCCAACTTTGCACCCTCAGTTCAGACCTCACCTCTTAAACACTGAGTGCTATCATTTTCTAAGATTGCTTAGAAACCTCTGGGGGTCTCCCAACTCACTTATAATAGGGATGATTTTGCCAGAATAATTATATTGATGTACAGCCACAAATATAGCTCCTAAGTAGTATGGATTCTGTTTATAGAACTTGATATCTAAAGCACCTTCCAAAGTACTTACTTGCAGGAAATAAGCCAAGCTCCATATACCCTCTTGTTGGATTGTGTGTAGCATACCCACCTTATCACCACCTCCTCCATTAAGTTTTCTTTGATTTCTTCAGACAAAACTATACCTACGATAAAACACTTTGTTCACCTTCCTAAGTAACACTATCCTGTTTTGCTGACTTGCCCCTTTGAAGATCTTTCTTCTTCCTACACTAGACACAGAATTCCCTCTAGATAGCAGTCTATTTGTCTTTGTACCTCTGCTTGGTCAGAGCCTAACACATCACTTTCCGATTAGAATCCACTTGAGTTTCACTAAACATTATGGAACAGTATGAAATTCCATCACTTGTGTTTAACTTCACAGAAACTGAAAAGGTTTGCTTCAAAAATAATTGGTCACCAACTGTATGCCAAGAAGAGAATCCAAAATTCAAAGACTATCTATCCTTTATCTATGGGAGCCAGTTGGAGCGAAAGAAAACTTCCGAAGGTTTTCTAAAGCAGTCAAAGCTACATTCTGCAGGAAGGGAGAATCGTCGGGTGTCAGCAGTCTTTACCACTCACTGGATGGCACTAGGGGCTCTAATTCATGATTCATGTGCCAGGATGATAATTCTGTGCAATTCATGCATATTATTGAAACTTTTCCAAGGTGGACCACCTATTTTGTCCATGTGTGAACTAGACTTCCATCCTCAGAGAATTTCTTTGGATCCATTTCTGACCCTTGAGACCAACATCACATAGAAACCTAGCCGGGTACCTGAAGTTCCAGTATGCCCCTGGGTAACAAGCAGGCGTGTGGCCATATGGTGTCCCCAGAGCCTGCTGTCCTCTGATCTATGCCAGAACAGGCATATGCTGGGATATTTCAGGACCCTGAGGGAAGAGTCAAAATGTCACTGAGTGAGTGGGAGACGACGCTCCCGTTTCTCTTGTTTATGGGAGGAGCAGAAATGAAAGAGGGGAAATAGAAGACACTGTTGTTGATTCTAAAGCACGCACAGATCAGGTTAGGACATACAAGTCAGACCTGATGGGCTCCCTGAGGAATAGCCATTTTACTTATTTTAAATGACCTTAAAATGTTTGTTTTTTTTTTGTTTGTTTTAATGAAAGAAGAATCCTGTATCTTTGAATTTTAGCTAGTGGGCTTCTCTCAGGTTTGAGTTTTACATGCTATGAACAAGTAAATATCTAGAATGTAGTTTATTGGTGATGCCTTTTTTCTTTTTCTGTTTGCTTAAGTCGGGAGAAGGGATGCCCGAAGGACTGAGTCATTACTTCAGGAGTCTGCTGCAGTTGAAAAGCACAGACTTTCTTTTTTGAACAAGTTCCATATGAACAAGTGACTGTTCCATTCAGTTGCTTTGAGGTGCTAAGGGGCTTGTATAGGGGCTAAAAAAAGCCCAGTCTGGGAGGTTGTTCTTCCCAACAAGCATTCTGACAGACTCAAAGAAGGTGGGAGGAAACCAAGGATCAGGAAGGCTGTCAGATGGTGGGCCAGAAGGAGGTAACGCCCCAAGGCTGAGTGTCAGGAACAGCTTAGAGCGAAACCTATTTCTTGAAAAAATATAAACATGGACACATAGAGAATCACTGGGTATGGAAGCTACACAGAGGGGCATCAGAAAGCTGGATCTGTGTTTTCAGCTGAATGAGAAACAAATGCAAGAAAGTACAGCACGGAAGTCGGTTTTCTTCCTAGTTGAAGGTTGCCTAATTCTAGAAATCTCCTTTAGCTGCTTCAAATGGGATGGTCCCATTTGCTAATGTTCACAAGCTGTGATTAAACATTGGTAATTTGTTTAACCATTGTTCAGTTTGACTAACAAAGCCCATGATGCATCTTAAACCTAATTTCATAAAGTGCAATGGTAGGATTTCCTTTCTCTGAATTAAAAAAACAAACTACTTTTAGACTCATGCCCTTTTCATTTTTGTATAGTGAAACTTCATATAAATCCAGTGTTTGCCACATCTGAAATGTTGGCAGTCATTTTAAAATGAAACGTGTACATTTTGTTAATTGACCAAAAAAAACCTAAATTCTTCTAGTGAATGGATATAAAAATATGGTCTTCCTCATATGACGGTTACCAATCAGGCAGAGTAAAATTCGGATCACAAGGCTCTGTGTAGGTTTCATTAGCCAACTGTTCCTTGCAGGAAGATAATTAGGGCCTCACTCAACTCTTTCTAAAGCATAACGCAAATCGAGGTTTAAGGGTACAGTTATACGGTAGAGGACTTACCTAACATGTACAGGATCCTTGGTTATATCCATAACTCCACAAGAAAGGTTTAAAATAGTAGAATTTCATTTTACCCAGACATAATGGCTCATGCCCGTGATTCTAGCATTCAGGAAGGGTAGCATTAGGATTACCATGATGTGGAGGCCAGTCTGGTTTACAGAATTAGTTACTGGACAAGACCATCTAGGCTGCAGAGTGATAACTTGTCTCAAAAAAAATCCCAAATCAAATATGAGTGTGGCATAAGTGTGTGTGTGTGTGTGTGTGTGTGTGTGTGTGTGTGTGTGTGTGTTCAAAAAAGAGAGTAAAAAATTAAAACAAGCAGTTTTCTATTTCTAGATATGGAAAAGAGATTGTGTTTATGTAGCTGTGAACAGATACAAAAACATAAATTAATATACACAGTCAAGGAAGCAGTTATCTTCATAAATAAATCTGCTCCCATTCAACATTGACGCTGACAGTCCTTGGTCAATGTTAAGACCGCGCCACCTTCTGGTCGCCACGTGTACGACAGGTGCGCAGGTTTACAAACTAGTATTTCTGCTTTATGTAAAACTTATATTGAAGGAAAACAACAAACACTCGTCTTGTGTGGTTCCTTCTCCCCCGGGGATGCAGTGGAATAGGAACACAACTCCTAAATGTACTCCTGTGGCTGCTGTACTTGAAAATCCGAGCTTGCTTCCCTCTTACTCCACTGAAGTGGTTCACAACAGACCACACACAGCCGACAGGGCTGCGATTTCAAGAGCAAGGGGGTTTGGTTGCCTGCCTTTTCTCTGGTTGTCACACTCTGAACTTCTCAGAGCCTGAGAAATGGTACTTCCACACGGAAAGCTGAACCTCCGCCAGTCAGGCAAGGCAGATGGGGATGATGCCGTGTCTCTCCAAAGCTAAACAATAAAAAACATGTAGGCTAATTTCTGAACAACTGTTAGGACATAATTGCGGACAAACGATGACTTCGGGAATTCTGCTCTGCTTAAATTCCTCCATAGTTACAGTTAGATCAGTGATGTTGCCACGGCCTTCGATATCTTAGCTATAAAAGCAAGGAGGGAATGGCATGCCTTCACTACCAAGCTGGACACCCCAGCTACGGGAGGTTTAGAGGGCCTATGACCTGCAATTTTGTACATGCTTCTCCCAAAGTTTGCATATGAAAGCTAGCGTTTGAAAAGATGATCACAAAGCAAGGTACGTTCCCCATGTGCACTGCTTTGGGATGTGTATATCTTAGTATCTTAATCAAAAATAGTGTCAAAAACCTTGAAGTCTTACATTCATAAGTATGTATGGAGAGGCAGTAAACTTAATTCATTGTTTTTCAACTTTCTCATCATAGATTGCTTAAGATTTCTTCAGTAAGCAGCCCTGTCATTCTGTCTGCTGCCCACTTTTCAGTGTGTCAGCAAGGCCCCTCACTCATAGATGTTAACACCTAAAAGCAAAACAGAAAGTGGATACTCTTGCACAGAGAACACTGCAATTTTGCTGTAACCATCAGGATCTTTTCCTTGACTTTCTATTTCACATTAACTCTGTTGGCCAAAATTCATTTTTTTTCTAAATTAAACCCACTTCTGAATCTACAAGTAAAAGGATATGGGAGGGGTTGGTGCAAAGAAAGGCACGGGCTTAATTAGAAATGCAAAGTCATCTGCTGCTAAATCATTGGCTTTCATTGGTGTTGGGGTTTGCTTTATATAAAATTTAACTAGAAGAATAAATATTTCAAAGGGAAGTTTCAAAAGAAGACTCCAGGGCCACCAAGATAGCTCAGCGTGTGAAGGTATCTGCCCCTAACCTGGCAACCCTGGAATTACATGGTGGAAGGAGACAACTGAGGCCTTCAAGGTCTCCTTTGACCTCCATATACTCATACACTAAACAAATTTAAAAATGTAAAAACAGTACCCCGATTTTTAATTACTTATTTGATGACAGTCTTTACTGAAGGACACACAAGAGTGCCTTATACCACAGAACTAAATGAGCAAGACCCAAATGTGAGACTGACAGGGATGTGAATATATGAGGTAAATACAACTGCTTAAAAACATGTCAAAACCAGGTACAATGCAGAGGCCAAATGAAGGATCTCCCACCTTTTGAGAATCAAGGTTACTAAGGACAGGAAAGTCTTTGTTAGTCTTCAACAAAACTCTGCAAGTTTGTGACAATGTGACTAGATCAACACACAAGGGACAAGAAAATTCTTCCTGAAGTTAGAAAGACAACTGATAAATGTGAAAGAAATTAGGAAATTACCATTTGGAAACCTTCATAAGAACTGGTTCAGTGATGAATCATTACCAGGCCAAGGTTTGCCCCTGTGCCACATAGGAAGGCGAAGTGAAGAAACAATAAATCTCCCTCTAGCAATCTCCACAACCTCAGCAGCAGGTTGTCTTCACATCTCTTGTGCTTCATAAATATCAATAGGGCTTTCTAAATCCATAGACTCTATGAGGTACAGTCTTTAAAATAATTGGCTTATGCTAAAAACTACAAAGTCATTATTGTCAGGAATCAGTGTTGGGGTTCAGCCCCAACCTATTACTCTGCTTTAAATCTACATTTTACTCCCTAAAAGAAATCACCACACCCACTTCAACCAGTGATATTCCTTCACTTTATCCCCTATATTTATTCAAGGTTGTCTGGGGTGCCCTTTACCAGGGGACCTCCATATTCAATGCCCCACATTGGGTGCCAGAATATTGCAGCTAATCCACAGATACTGACAATGGAACAATTAATTTAAAAATTACATTGGGGGGAACAACTCACTAAACAGGATAGGCAAAATCGTCACAGAGTCCTGGAAGGCTAATGTCCTGTCCCAAGCTGCTCCTGCCACCAGAGTCAGTCTGCACCATCCAAACCCATGAGGGAGCGAAGAGATCCAGCATACATGCCCCTTAGTCTTAAGCTAGCCCCAAAATCACACCCTAGGGGCTGATACCTCAAAGTCATAGGTGGAACAGGTACCCACTACATGGTATCACAAAGATCAAATGAAAACCTAAAATCTGTCCCAGATTTAAAAAGACTGCAGAAACTTAACAGTCAAGCATAGCTCAAGACTATTGGATTTCTTCCTTAAGACATTAAGTTAATTGCCAAAGTCTATCCCAGTTTTAGTCCCCTGGCTTTGTTAACTATGTTATGTTTGCATAAAAATTGCCATTTTTATAAAATACAAGCTAAAGTATTTAGAAGTAAATGGGCTTCATCTTTGTACACACACACACACACACACACACACACACACACACAGCCCAAGCAAATGTTGATATTAGTGGAATTATGTTTAAGAGAATTCTTCAGGCAAATGTATAGAACTAGAAAAAAATCATCCTGAGTGATGTAACCCAGACCCAGAAAGACAAACATAGACAAACATGGTATATACTCATTTATAAGTAGATATTAACTATAAGGTGAAGGATAACCATGCTACAATCCACAGCCTCCAGAGAGGCTAGGTAACAAAGAGGGCTCAGGGGGATACTTGAGTCTCCCTGGGAAGGAGAAATAGAAGAGCTTTCATGGGTGGTCTAGGGCCAGGTGGAAATGGGAACATGAGAGAGCAGGTGGGAGTGAGTTTGGGGATGAAAGTACATAAAAAGCCAGCTGGAAAAGGGAATCATTTCAGAGTCAGGTAGAAACCTGGTGCAAGAGAATCTCCCAGGAATCTACAAGGATGACCCCAGCTAAGGCTCCTAGCAATTGCACATAGGTAGCCTGAATTGGTCACTTCCTGTGACCAGGCAACACTTCCAGTGGGATTGGGACACCACCACAACTACATAAACTTCAACTTACAGTCTGTCCTACCTATGGGATGTACTGAGTTAAGGGTGACACAGAGATTGTGGAAGTAGCCAACCAATGACTGGTCCAGCCTCAGACCCATGCCATGAGAGTGAGCCCACCCTTGATGCTGCCTGGAGCACCAGGACCCAGAGACTGTATGGCCCAGAGACCTAAGATAGAACTAAACAACTGGAGGGTGAAAAATGTCAATGTAATGATGCCTAACAATACTCCACTATACTCATAGATTGAAACCTAGCCCAATAGTCATCAGAGAAGCTTCATTCAGCAACTGATGGAAACAGATGCAGAGACCCACACCCAAACATTAGAACAAACCCAGGAATCCTGCTGAAGAGAGGGAGGAAGGATTGTAGGAGCCAGAGTGGGTCAAGGACATCACAAGAAAGTCCACAGAATCAACTCATCTGGGCTCATATTGGCTCACAGAGACTAAACCAATAACCAGGGAGCCTGCATGGGCCTGACCTAGGTCCTCTGTATATATGTTACTGTTGTGTAGCTTGGTCTTCTTGTGGGACTCCTAACAATGGGAGCAGGGCCTGTCTCTGACTCTTTTAATGGCTTTTGGGGTCCTGTTCCTCATACTGGGTTGCCTTGCCCAGCCTTAACACAAGGTGCTTAGTCTTACTACAACTGGATATGCCATGTTTTTTTATATCCATAGGAGGCCTGCCATTTTCTGAATAGAAATGAGGAGGACTGAATTGAGGGGCAGAGGGAAGGTTGCGGGAAGAAGCTGGGAGGAGAAGAGAGAGGGAAAACTGTGGCCAGGATGTAAAATAAATAAATTAATTAAAAACAAATAAATAAAGCTATACTGATAATATCTTTCCATAAACAGAGAATTCTTTAGATTTTTGTAGCAATCTTTCTATTTTTACAAGTCTAAAACTTTCAAAGGAAATGTTAAGTAAAAAGGTGGTTAAATTGCCTTATTTTTTATTTATTACAGATAATTATTACTGTGACAATCAGAAACCCATCTTGAATTCAAAAGACACATTATTTTAGCCACAGATAGACTGAATTTCAAACAGTTAAGTGAAGCTTGAAAGCATGTCTGAGTCTTTACACACCCAGCTGCCGCAGCTTCTCTCCCTCAGCTTCATTCACACTATCATCCTTCCAGTGCGTCCATCTCTTACTTCCTCCAAAAGACCTCTTATGTCCCATCTGCAACCGGACAGCATGTCAGACTTGGTTCCCAGCCTAAGGCACACAGCTAAGTCTAGCAAAATGTCACCAAAGAGGAAAAACCAATGGGAACAAATAGTAGTCGGTGGTGTTGGAGCCTAGAGGAAGGTTCCAAGAGAGACAGGGTGGTTTCAGGTGTGTATATCAGGGTACTTAATGCCCAACCTTCCATCTTGGTTCTTTTACTCATGTATTGACTATTTCCTTATCAAATGACCATTAAAGATGAGCTACCACGACAGTGCGGCACACAGGACAAAAAAGTGATTTCTATTCTAACATTATGTTTCCATCCTAGGGTCTCTATGCATGTTTTTCTGTTGTTTCTAGAGCACAAATCTGTTTTAATCCCCTTGTACATTGTACTTTATCTACATTTGATACGTGTGTCTATATGTGTGTGAGTGAGTCTGTATGTGTATTGTATGCATGTGTGTGTATCAGTGTATTCACATGCATCTCTCTGTGTGTGTCAGTATGCATATGTGTGTGCATGTGAATCTGTATGTGTGTGTCTGTGTGTGTATGTGTGTGTATGTGTGTACACATATGTGTCTACATGCATGTGTGTCTGTGTGTCTACATGTGTGTTAACCTCTTTTTGAAACTCTGAACATTCTGTCTTTATTAAGCTGATAGAAGGAGGAAGGACTTGAAGGAAACCATAGGGCATGTAAGGCAAAATGTACTTTCCCTAGCCAGCCTTGAGGCAGCCAGTTTAAATTTTACTAAGTACTTATACTCAATGTCAGCAGGTAATGTTGGAAGTATAGGATTTCCTTAAAGCGTCTTTTTAGTTCATTGACTTAACAACATTCCTGTCACTTACACATATAACATAAAGTAATTGTTTCATTTATGTAACATTGAGATATGATTAGCTATTATTTTAATTATTTTTCACAATGTAGTACAATCATTTATATTTCCTTCTTAGTGCACTAATTATGTTAACAGCCTCTAAGTTCTAAGTACTGTAGCATTCTGTTTTATGGTGTTTGAAAGCTAGCAATAAGCAGAACATAATTTTCACTACATGAATTCACATATTGTCATTATTTTCAAAGTGAAATTTTATTGCAAGGGTCCACAGAGGGGAAATTATTCAGTTAAGTTTAGATTTTTCAATCAAAGATTCCATTGTATATAAAAATATTTGCATGGAAAGAACAGCAGATGTGAAGAGGTAAGATGTGAAAAGGTGAGATGTAAAGAGATGGCCCTGTAGGGAAGGGCTGGGTGATCAGAAAAGGAACACAGGTTTCTCTAACCAATAACATACAGAAATGATGTTTGTTTGCTTGTTTGTTTTGAAGCAGAGCTGGAGACTTATTAAAGACAGAAAGTTACTCCAGAAAAGCATAGAAGTGTATGTATTCAAGAACATAGGCATTGGGGTCTCAGAAATTCTAGTGCGTTGGAAGCCATTTTCCTGTCCAGACATTTTGACTTTATATTTGAATCTTTGTTCTATTTCTAGTGACACAGTCCAGGAAGCTGCTCAGCCACCTGTGACTCAGTTTCCCTGTACATAAAATGCAAAGCAGAATGGCCCATCCCTGGCTCTCATCTTGTCTGTTGACACCTATTTTGGAAAACAATGGGGATTGAAAGGCCACAGAGGGGAATGCAGGGTACTTTCTGCAACTGACAGTCTGGACTTCTTCTTCGTCCTTTAATTCACTGGCCAGAATCTCCCAGTCTTGAAATTTCATTTCAAATTTTAGATATTCTAGCTCATTTTCAAATAACTTTTGGTAGCTTCAAGTTTCTGCCTTATATTGCAGGCAAATAAAATAATGATAATAGTTGTGACTAGTATTTCATGAAATTGCCAAATACGCCATAATTTTTAAAGTGTGTGGTTTTTGGCCTGTCAAAAAAAAAAGAAAAAAGAAAAAAAAAATTTCCATCAGATGATTTGCTAGCAAAGGGAGATGTTTAGATGCTTTCAGTTGGCCCTATCTGAAGTTTTCTTCCTTACGCAGTATTTGTTCTCTCGTAAAAGGAGGAAACAAATGGATTGACTAAAGATATTAATCATCAGGAGAAAGTATGGGAAGGAATGACCGTCCTCATGTGCTCTCTCCGTAGTGGCAGATGGCGGGTACAGAACTCATATCTCCCTTGCTATGGTTGCAGGTTATCACCCAGGCTCTGAGGGAAGGGTCTCCTTGAATTTCATGCAGTGCACAGAGGGTCTTGGCATTTTGCCCATGCCAATTTAATATATATGAGATCCTGGTAGTCTATTTGACACTTTACTATGCTATTGGTAAGTTGGTGTAAGCCAATTTGGGACTCCCCATTCCAGTTAACTTGCCATGGTCACTAACTTCTAGTGAATTTAGGTCTCTACATCAGACATGTCATAGCATAATTCAGTTTGGGGTACTTCCAAGCACACAAAAGAAATTGTTATCCATGGTCCAAGCTGAAAGTTTGACAGCCAATATCTAGTGGAGGGAGCATCAAGACCCAGACCCCTCTCTGTTCCTCTCTTTCCCTGGTGTTACCTGGCCTCTCTGAACTGTGATAGATATCATTCATCATTTGTCACTTGAGGATGGCAAAACAAACTTGAACGTCAGTGTGAGAGTTTTCATAATCATCTTTTCTTGGCAACCTGGCAAAGCTATGTCTTCAATAAATTTCTGTTACTAATGTTCAGTTGCTTTAATGTTTTGTCAGGTAGAACTCTCCTAGATGTGCACTTAGTGATCTACTTTCAAACAAGACGAGGTTGAGTATCTTTGCTTAATCTTAAAAATAGGTGACATGCTTATATACCACTACATACTAGAAAATTGACTTTTCAAGGTATTCTTTCCCTGGGATAATAGGAATGGAGTGGAAATTGCTACCTGTTCAACTATAAAGGGTAATCTCAGAGGACTGTGAAATATCAAACTGAGAGGCAAACATTTTGTTTCCCCATCAAAAATCTTTTCTCCCTAATAAAGATACATTTTGCATATTTAAGGCTTTTGTTTTTCCAGTACAGATATTGAGGGTCTCAGATATTAGTATCTCGGGTATGAGGATGTCAGAGCCTCAGCTCCCACCCGGGACAGGTTCTCTACCTGTTGGGTAAAGCACTTCTTATTATATGGTATCATATCCTGTCATATCACAACATGTCATATCATATCAGGCCATGCCCATTAATATTATATTTCAATATGAGTTTCTGCAGAGTGAGGCCCTACCTGAGGGCAGAGGATGAATTTAATGATCTCTTGATGTCTATTCCAATTGAATGATTCTATAGTAAGTAGCAAAACTGTCATGAAACTGTGAATTTTGGAGGCCATTCCCAGGTCCATGTGCTAACAGGGAAAAGATAACTAGATAAAACAATTGTTATCCACTATTTGTTCAAGTGGTTGCTGAAGCTAAGATTTTTCTTTCTTTTAAAAGATAGTTACTCCTTAATGATAAGGAGAATGTCATGCTCTCCGTAGGCTATATTTTTCTCTACTTGAAACCACGACCATTAATTCCTATCCATTTACATAAAAGAAACACAGACATAGTACCTAAAAAAAAAGAGTCTCTCTGATATTTGTGTATTTGTATGCCCTCCCTGTTGGAAACAGGAGTTCGGGCCGGGATGCAGGCTGAGTCTCAGGAACCTGAAGCCACTGCCGCCACCACAGGCAGGCTCTGAAGCAGGGACGTGAGGCTTCTCGGTGCCTGCCAAAGCTGGAGCCCTTTCCAAGCTGTTTAACTTGCGATTATTTCTCTTGTTGCCTTTTCTTTGAAAATTAATTTCAGATGTGAAATGGCCATGTTTAAATAATTCATTAAAAAAATAAATCCAGAGGAACGTGGCAAAGGTAGAGAGAAACCCGAGGAAGCACAAAGCAGGGGTCGAGCCGGATGTGTCTGTCTGAGAGATTTTCTTACTCCACAGCGCTTAATTAGGCCTGCCTCTCTGTTTGGCCCTGGGTTGGTTTTGTTCTTTCAAGAGAGCTGTTGACCTAATACTGCAGTAAAACACACGGAGAGGTAGCTTCTCACGGTTCATGAAAACATTTGTAAATGCTCTTATTTTGGCATCGAAGGAAAAAGAGAAAGAAAGAAAGGAAAGTGTGCCTCTAACCCAGGGAAATTCATCCATTTATAATTGCATTTTTTAATAGTATAGGGCAGCTTTTCGGCTTCGCCCATTATGCAAACCAGTCAGACAACACCGCTAAATGTAAGCAACTAAATGCCCAGAAGAACTTTAACTATAAAACCAAGCACTTCTGCGACTTTTCCAGAATCTTCCAGCCAGACAATTAATTGAGCTAATGCAGTGGAGTTTATGGCTTCTGGCACTGTTGCCATGCTTACAGAAGCATTTTAAACGTTACATTCTTAAACCTTCTAGATCAATTAGTTTGTGATAGAAGCCGATCTCCAGGTCTAACATTACTTTTTTGTGCTGATGTATCATTTTCCGTAATAAGCATTTTTTTTTAAAAAAAGAACTAATTAGTACCTTCTGGCCCTAGAGAAAGCGCCATATTGATTAGCCTTCCGCGCCCACGCTGTGAGGAAACTCCTACCACCTTCCTCACGACCTCTTGCATGTTTGGGTGGGCATCTAGAATAGTAGAAATGGGGGCAGGGGTGCTCCACCATGTTGTTGGGAAAGAAATCAGAGGGTCTGTTTTCTGATAAACTAGCTATACACTCTACCATTTTACAGCTGAAGCTGCCGAAACATGCACACCTCAATTACTCAGTAAGTCCATTTTAATTTCCCTTCCAGGAGAACACCACGGTTTGCATAATACAAAGATGTTTCCATCGGATGCTCTGTTATTGAAAATGCAGTCTTCCAAGTTACTGTTCAAAATATCCATCTGGCTGGGTAAACGCTCTGCTGTCTTGTTTTGTTTTCCCAAGTCTCTGATGAGGAGATGTTTGTCGTTTAATTGCTGCTAAGGATCACAGATGATGGTTTATAGGTTTAGGCAAATTTGTGGACAGCACTTTGTTCACAAACACAAGAGCATGCCGGTACTTCATAATTATCCTACAGAGCTCAATTGGCCCTTAACAGCACCCCCCCCCCCAAACCGGCTTCAGGGAGCCTTGTTTTAGCACAAAGGCTCTTTCTTGTTAATTAACCTGTGTGTGCTCATTACAAACGAAACCTATTTGTTTCCAGTTAATATATTTGCTGCTACTTGATATATTCATTTATTCTTATCCTTGTTAAGTGAAGGGTGGAGGAGGAGAATCGTTTGGGTGACTTCCGTCCCAGTCACTGGGCTTTATGAGAACAGCATATAGACTAACACATCAGTTGGATTGCTGTGTGCTCAGTGGGCCCCCAAATCTGCTTAAGAATGATGGGTATCTGTCTCTCAACCATGAAAACAGAACAGGGGCAATTGAGAAGCCAGGCATCCATGACAGAAATCAGAGACTTTTCATTAGGGGAGATTGTTCTGAGCAACACCGTGTGATGCCTGGCTTCACTTCTCAGTCTGCCTCCTGATCACTACATATGCACGTGCAGAAAAGTCTGGATGTGGCCGGATTGCTTGGATTCTCCTTACAGCCGGTCTCTGTCAAATGAAGTCATGTGTTTGCTGTTGGTGACGTAATAAGCAAACATAGTTCAGGATAATTAGGGACTCAGGATATTGTATGTAAGGATGCAGCAATTGAAAATAGAATAGAGATACTAACTATGCCTTTCTTAGCAAATTTTATATAAAACCCAAATGTAAAGTAGCTAATTATCATTCAAAATTTTACACTCTTAGAATCAGATTTTTTTCCATTACTCTTTTTTTTTAATATTCTTTTATTCTTAAGTTTTTGGCAATTTGAAATTGTTCTTACATGTTGGTTACTGTTCTTCTGAATTTATAATGGAATTTTCTTGCAGTCCATTATTTTTCAAGGTAAAGAAACAAACAATTTTGCAAATCATCTTAAAGGAAAACGACTTTTTGCAAATGGAAAGAAGAGCCTTCTATTCCTATTAATATGAAACACTAGAGATATGCAGCTTTGAGCATTGCCGTTCAGAATATTTTTTATGTTTTGTTGCATCAAAAAGTTGTGCTTATGTGACTTCAAGTAGGTGTGCTTAACTGCATACAGAGTGTTCAAAATACACTTAAATATTGATGGACGAACATTCCCACAGCCACCAATCAATTACTTTGATTCTTGTGTTTTAAAATTGGTCTGATAATGCATTTTAGAATAGGTCAATACTGCCTTCTACATAGAGTAATATGTCTAATTTGTTTCTATTCATCATGATCATGCAGTTAGGAACAATATGCTTTAAAACCCTAATTTGTCACTGAGAAGAATATGGAAAACTGATAAAAAGTTATGGGCATCATTTTGGTAAAAGACAGCACATTTTCATGGATATGTAATATTTGGGGTATATTATTTCATTTATATTTTTAAAAGAATCTATTTACTTATTTATATTTATTTGTATGTGAGTATGTGTATCTCTGTGTGTGCCTGTGTGTGTGTGCCTGTGTATGTATGCCTGTGTGTATGTATACCTGTGTGTATGTGTACCTGTGTGTATGTGTACCTGTGTGTGTATGCCTGTGTAACTATATTCCGGTTACTGGTCTAGGCTTAACTGAATACTCGTAACTGCTATTTTTTTTTTTTTTAGATAAATGCACATCTACCCCCCCAACACACACACACACACACACACACACACACACACACACACACACACACACCTACCTCAAGAAGCATGTATCAGGACATGAAGAGCATGTTGCATCTTCTAAGTAGAAAACACCAAGGGATGGTCTAGAAAACAACCACAGGGGGAGCTCAACTTGGCCAAACTCCTGAAGAAGTTCGGATCTTAGCAGGATGGAGTGTGGTGAGGCATTCTAAGCAGGGAGCTAACCAAACCTCAGAGATGGAAACGCCTTGGGCAAGCTCTCATGGTTTTGGAATTGCACTTTTCTTTACTCACACCATCAAAGTTTGAACAACATTTTGAACATAAGGAACATTATCATCAAATTATCGGTGTCTTAGCAGCCATACCACCATAATTAATCTATTCTAATAGGCCACTCAGGCATGAAGATTGGAGGTTTTCTATTTTTATAGGCAATTTGATTTTCAGCTAGAATATTTTATGGCCTATTTCCTACAATATGAAGTGCTGGGAGAACACTGCCCTCATGCTGTTGCTGTTTGAATACCAAGGTTACAATACTCTCCTCCCACATAGCCATTCACTAATTCGTGCATACATTCAGTCAGCAACCCAGATTAAACACCTACTATGTATCATGTCTGTCCTAAGCCAGAAGCAGTTTGGACAGCTCAGAGGAGCACTTCTCATCATCCCTGTCACCAGTGGCTACCATGGTACTGATGGGCTTAGGCAATTGTCCAAATGACCAGCCCAAAGAACAGCAGACAATGAGGGTAATAATAAGAGATGGCAGAGGGCAGTCACTAACCAGGAAATACTCCTGACTGAGCCCTTCCTGCTGTGAAAGTTGACATGGTTTCCTGTTGGGAACTGGGGACATTAAAACTGCTTTGTATTCTATCCATACTGACAACTTCTAAGAAGTAGGATTGTTTAGGAATATCACACTGATTTCAAAACAGGGTTGTGTGTTTAGAGTAAAGGCCCGTTGTTATCTATCCTCATATGCTATTGATTCTCATCTTGCAAGGTTATTGGTACAATCAGGAAGGTTCACCAGCTCCTTTGTCCTCACCAGCAGAAAGCTGAGCTTCCAGGCTTTGAGGTAATTTACTAAAATCCTAAATGCCCAGGTTTTCCAGGTGTGTGGTTATTAATAATAACATCTAATTTTCTTCTCTTACATATAAAAATCACACAGTCACCTTAACACTCACTGAATTCTGTTAGGTTGATCAGCAAAAGTCAACAACTGATATGTCAGAGAAAAGAATCACCATGGCCTGGTGGTCCAAAGCAAACGCTAGAGCCCGGCCTTCAGGTTCTGTAAAGTATGTGGCAAGAACACAGGGCTCACACCCTCCCTAAGGCTGCAATGAGGATTTATGAATTATCACTTGTAAAATGCCTAGAATGGTGATCATCACGTTGTCCTTGTATCATGAGGAGGGTCACTGCCGTGTCAACCAACAAAGTAGAAGACATGGATTAAATGTACCCTTAATTGAGCAATGTCAGACACCCTGCCATAGGGATATAGGAAATTTGGTAGTCTATAAAACAAATTGTACATTGCTATTTAACTAAAATTTTAATATATATATATATATATTATAATAAAAATGTGGTGACAATACCACTGATGTGTATTAAACCTGTTTGTTTGTATGCTGTATATTTGTTTAACACATCAACCACAAAAGAACTGTTTCCACACTTCCATCTTTATGACAGTCAAGGAATAAAAGATTCTGATATATTATAAGGGAAAGTATCTTAATTTTTTTCTTATCTTTTTATACTATACTATTCTAAACCCTCTTTGAATATAGGGTCACTTTGTGCCTCTCCAACTCTGTATAAAAAATATCAAAAAAATATTATATTTGGTTGTAATACAGAGCTGGATAAAATTCCTTATTCACAATAGTGACAATGGATATTTAACTTGAAAAATTGCTGCTGAATAACAGGACACATTAATTTGATAAGATTTGACTGTTGGCACTTGTGCTGGGCATTGAGGTATCAGGAAGCTCCCAGAAGTAAATACCTTGATAGAAGGATCACCATGGACTTTAGAAATTAAATACAAAAGATTATGTTAATTCAGCATAAGTGGGAACATGAGAAAATATCAAAGTTGAAGTTTTAGTTGGAAAATGAATTTAAAATGATCTCTTATGCATATGCAACTTTTAATTCATACTCTCTGAGGTACATTTACACTCACATTTAGAAGTCTAATTAGTAATAAAAAGGGAAACGTTCCTAATGATGGCACCCTGCTCTTAGGGTCCCCATTATAGATTCTGAAAACAAATTCATTAATATCTTAATCTACACAGATGCCATTTTCTGTACTTAAATACTTCAGCCTAGAAGATGTAAGCTTTACTTATTTATTTGCATTTAATCTCAAAGTCAGAGGCCCAGGGATTCTATGTCTTTCAAAACCAAACTTTTGACATATTTTTCCTGCAAAATAAAACATTCAAAAAGAGAAGTAGCTACAGTGCTTTGGAATGTGTGTCTTTTTCTAATGTGTGTTTTCTTCTTGAGAAAGCTAACAGGCATTTGGATGGGGAGTCATCAGAAATATCACTTCTAAGGCTTTCCTTGCAGTCTGTTGCTGGTAGACTGCCCCTCACCCTTGAGGCAGCTCAGCAATTGTTAAGGAGATATTCATGTATCTGTTCTGCCTGTCTTATGGTTGGCTTAACTTCAGGATATATTTTGCTGCTGAAGGTTCATTTCCTTCAATTTGTTAAGTAGTTAATTATAAAGGTTCACAAAAGAATTGACACAAGAGAGAGGGGGGCTGTCTTCTATCAGCTGCCCCAAGAGACAAGTGTCATCTGTAAGATCAGGACACAAATTAAACAATGGCCGTAAGAGGCTGCCTGTAGTGAAGGGTATAATGAAAGTGGAGTTTTTGCAGGAATACAAAGCTAGCTGTAAATGTGGCTTTTATTTCATTCTCTCTTTTTATTTACATTGACAACTGGATCCTGTAGAAGGTCATGCCTTTAAGTTTCCATTGGAAAATCCATTTTAAACCCAAATGGGCTGTAATAATGAGTAAAAACATAATTTGTACCTATGCTGGGATTTAGAATTTCATTTTTACTCTCTGTGATCAATTAAAAATACCTGTAAAGTTTAAAAAAAAACTGGAATTGTTTTCTGAATAATAATATATTCTAAATAAAGTGATTAAAAACAATGACCAAAATAAGAGAAGAAACATGTGAACTGAGAGTCCACGTTTTCTTCAGATAACAGTTGGGTGGCCTGTCTTGAGCAGTGCCATGAATTCTGCGCACCATCCTTTCTAACATTTGAAAAGCACAAACAACAAAGAGAACTTCTCTTCCCGGGGTCTGAGGGGGCTGAGGAGACTGGAAATGGTTGCATTGTTTCTATCCCTCATCAAAACATCTCTGTGCATAGGATTCACATCATTATGTAAGACATTTGCAAATATGTATAATGCTTTTGCCTGTGGGAAAACTGTACTGCTCTAATGTATTCCTGAAAGATGAATGAACACTTCTTTAGGTATGATAAAAAGATTCAGAGGGCTGGATGCAGCGGTGGTATTAAAACCACAAGCTCATCATTTAATTTTTTTTTTTAATGTCAACTGCTCACATCGCAGGTCTATGTTTTACTTTAACTTTTTTTTTTCTCTCCAAATCCCCCACTTCTCTTCCAATTCCCATTCTGATTCAAGTTCAGCGCTGTCCTATTTGCTTGAGGCTGCCTGCTTTGATACTTCAGCAGGGATCCCTGTGAAGTCAGAAGTATTCTTCGGCTTCAGATCTCTGATCAGGGTTTCTGCTTGATCTCTGGATTTTTCGTTGCCTCCAAAACAGTTGCTAAATTTGGCCATGAGCAGATACCCACCCCACTGTGTTGTTTACCTGTTGAACTTAGTATTGGGGCAAGAGCTGTGTTAAGTTTTCATCTGATTTCTGGAAGATAGCAAAGGAAGGGGGTGGGAGGCTAGCTCAGCTATGCAAACAGGAGGATTTGAATTTCATCCTCAGAACACATGTAAAACTAAAAAAAAAAAAAAAAAAAAAAAAAAAAAAAAAAAAAAAAACTGAGTGCCACAATACACCCTTAAAAATTTCAGCGCTAGAGAGGTGGAGATATGCAGATCCCTGGGACACTGGGCTAGCCCACGCAGTGAGCACCATGCTAGCGAGAATATCTCACAAACAAAGTGGATGACTCCTGAGGACCAACGCCTGCAGCTGTCCTCTGGCTTCTCCACACACTTGGGTGTTCACAAACATGGATAAAACTTGTAGAAGGGTGGTAATGGGTTTATTGAAGGGGTGGGAACAGATTTAGCACAGTGATAGAAACTGAGATATAAATGTTGGCCGAGATATGGTTAAAACACAGGTAAACTAAATTGTCCCATAATTCACAGAGAAGTTTGAGGAAACAAGTATCTGATGGATACAAAGCAAAATAGATATGTTGGAGCTAAAAAGATATCAACAGTCATTGAATATATTATCTTCCAGGGATTTGATTTGGTTTGGGGTGTGCATTGTGCATGTGTATATGTGCATGTGTTTGTGTATGTGTATATGTATGTGCATGTATGTGTGTGTATGGGTGTGTTTCTGTATGTGTGTTATGAGTGTATATGTGTGTATATTTGTGTGTGTGTTTGAGTATGTTTGTGTACATGTGTGCATGTGTGTGTGTGTGTGTGTGTGTGTTTGGGGGCTTATTTTGTTTAGTTTTGATTTGGAAAGAAAAAAAGTGAGCAGAGTCTGCTCCTCACAGCCTCATCTGTAGCAATCACCAATAGCATGGAATCACCAGGCATTTGTGAAAATGCTATACTATGTAAAGTATAAAATAATCACATAAACAAATGAATCCAGACTAGACAGACAAAACAGAAACGTATAAGAAACTCAAAAACCATAATCTGCTTGGAGAGTTAGGAGACTGCACCTAAGAAACACAAATGGGATGCTGTAGAAAGGAACAGAGAACAATAATAACCTGTGAGTGAACAGGGACATTGAGACTGGTTACTGTTTAGAAAGTGCTTTATTAGGAGAGGGAGCCTCAGTACTACAGTCAGCCACGATCAGAACTTGAAGTGAGAAAACAGTTAGAAACCTGATGAGGAGGAGGAGCAAGAGGAGAAGGAGGAAGAGGAGGAGGAAGGGGAGGGGGAGGAGGGGGAGGGAGGGAGGAGGGGATGAGGGAGAACGAGGAGGAGGAGGAGGAGGGGGAGGAAGAGGAGGAGGAAAAGGAGGAGGAAGTGGGGGAGGAGACAAGCCTTCAGAGAATTCTCCTGAACAGAGGATAGACTGACTTTTATAGGTTTGGTGAACCTGGGCTTGCTTTCCAGGACCTTGTCCCCTGAAGGATCTGTGTGCTCTCAGTTTTCGGCTCTTTGTGTGGTGGGCAAACTGCAGAGGGTCATCAACCTGATTTCAGGGCTACAGGATCTGTAGCATAACAATTATAAAACTAAGATAAAACAATAAGAAGGTAGATAAAACATAAATTTTCCAAAATGTATCAGAAAGACAGAAGATGAGTGGAAAAGAAATTATTAAAGAGAGTACGCATTTGGGTTTTTCCTGTGTGCTTTGAGTTCTGTGCAGTGTGTTTGGATCGTGTTCACCGCCCTCCTTTAATCCGCCCCAGGCCTACGTTCCTTCCCTACTCACCCAGTTCTATAGCTTTTTTTAAATCCTCCAAGACTGATTTGTGCTGCACAAATGTTCCTGGGTGTGTGGCCTTGCACTGGAGAAGGGGCTACCAGGGGTTGCACTCCAAAAGGAAGCTGTCTTTCCTTCTCTCAGCAGCTAATCACTGCCAATAACTCCACCCTGGGGGTGGGCTTTGGGTGCCCAACTCCCCTCTCCACGCTGGGATTTGGTCTGAGGCTTGCTCAGGTTTTGTAGATGCTGTCCCAACTACTGTGTGTTCATACGTGCAGCAGCCCTGCTGTGTCCAGAAGATGTTCCTTGTAGTCATCCATTTCAATCATTTCTTCCACAATGATTCTGTAGTCTTGGGAAGGGGTTGTGGTGTATACACTCCCTTTAAGGCTGTTCTGTAGTCTCTAATCCTCCTCACCTTGGCCAGGTGTGGGCCACTGCGTTAATCACCATCTTCTGCCAAGAGAAGTTTCTCAGATGTGAATTGAGAGATTCACTGATGTATTGTGAAGCAGGAGTTTAATCCAATCAGAGAGTGGTTGGTTGGGGTTGGAGAGATGGCTCAGTAATTTAGAGCACTGGCTGCTCTTCCAAAGAGCCGAGACTCAATTCCAGTACTCACATGGCAGGTCACAAGTGTCTGTAACTCCAGTTCCAGGGGATCCAACACCCTTATACAGACATACATGCAGGCAACACACCAATGCACATGAAATAAAATAAAAACAAAGAAAGTATTTGGTTACTGTAATAATATGCATGCCAGTGTGCAGCGGTGGGCATATTTTACCAGGAAAGCCATCACTGTAGCGTGTGTGGTTCATACGGGGGTACGATTTATCATTTATTTTCTCCTCCGGCAGTGTACATTGTACCTTCTGGCACTATGAGAGGTAGTCAGGGGATATGAAGCCTCCGTTTCCTATGAGCTTGATTTCTTTCAAGTATGTGGCATCTTTAGCAATTGGGTCTTACCACATAGTTCTGGATGGTAACCAAGAGCAACGGCAGTAGCCTGCAATGTTTGGGGATGATCTATGAGACATCACTCTTCATCAAATCTTTGAAAAGTAAACCATTCCTGGCACTGAGCTTTTTATTAGTTATCCTCTGATGGATAGTAGGGCATAATGTATAATTATTGTCCTGTTATAAGGTAACTCCAATTTAATCCCTTTTATGGAGCTGTGTGTATAATATACACATATATTTCATATATACATGAAGTCTTCTACAGTAGTAGGTTCCCATAGGTCTTTTTCCAAAGGTATCTAATGCTATTTATCTTTCCCATACTCTGTCCTCTACCCCAACCTCACTCAACGCACCCTTTAGTCTTTCCTCCTCTATAATTCCCTTTTAACCATTCCTTAAAGCCATTGCCTATGGCTCCTTAGTAATTTCCTAGTCTCTGTGGGCATTCCAAATGAATGCATACACACACACACACACACACACACACACACACACACACACACCTAGAGATTCAAAGCTAACATTCCCTGATGAGAGAAAACATGGCATTTGTCTTAAGGAGATAATCTAAGAAACAGCAAAAGAAAATCCTTTACAACTGATGGATAATTGTGTCCCAATTATAATGATAGCGTAGTATCCAACCTAAAGACCAAACCAAAGAACAATCACATTATTATCTTTAGAACATCAAGGAAACTCTTAAATATTTCAACAAACATAGTAAAAAAAAAAAAAAAAAAAAAAGACATGAAGAGAGATGCTAAAGACAGGGCATTGCATGTCAAAAAAAACCCAAAGACCTGAACAGTTCTGTTCTTCTTAAAAACAGCACTGGGAAGTAGAAACTGAAAAACTGTTTTCAAAATTCTGAAAAACTGTTTTCAAAATTCTAAAGCAAAATGACTGCACAAGCCTAAATTTTATGTTATTGACATTTTCAACTGGAACTGAGCACAGAATAAATATTTATTTAAATATAACAGGACTCCAAAAATGCTATTACATTGGTTTTTGTGGGCATTGGAAATTATAATTCAGAAAAAGTGAGGGGTAAACCACTTACAAAAATATAAGACATGAAGATACCATTAAAGTAAAAAAGAGTCTGTGTTTTTTTTTCAGGGGGGGCAGTATTTTGGTTTAGCTTTGCTGATTTTAAAACAGCTGTTAGTAGCATCTCTTTTATTCTCAAAAACCATTCAAGGTTTAAAAGATAGATATCCAGTTTCATATTTTATGATATTCAAGACTCTTAAAATTTCTCTATGTTTGGTTCTGTGCTAAAAAAAAATGTAATGCAACTAGTAAATCAAATTCTATATGTTCTAGAATGTACCAGAACATACACGCAATTGTTTTGAGGCTATGAAGTAATTATGTTGTGATAAACCTCTCATTAACAAGTGCAATTTTCCTCGAGCAAAGACAGTAACTAAATGAAATAAGAACATGCGAAACTGTTTTCAGCACTCAGACTATATGCTGATGTTCCCCTTGTTTTAACACCCACAGAGGCCAACAGAAAATGTTTATCCCGAGATCACCCGCAGAACAAGAAGATGTAAAAGAAGTGTACTATGAAATTAATCCCAATAATGTACTTGTCAAGTTCTTTAGTTTGTGTGTTAGTTACCTCTGCACAGGTAAAAAGATTCACTTCTGAAAAGAAAATATTGTACTGCATACCCCTTTTTCAAAGATAGTCTGGGGAATGGGGAGATATCTCAGTGGTTCTGCTCTTACATAGGACTTGAGTTCAGTTTCCAGTACCCACATGGGATGATTCACATCCACCTATAACTCCAGCTCCAGGGTATCTGACCCCTCTGTACTCACATGCACATTCTCACATATAGACACCATATACAGATAATTAAAAAGAAAAGAAATCTTTTAAAAAAAAAAAAGTGATAACCTACACAGAGCCTTGCTAGTTCACAGATTTGATGCATACAAACACCCTAGGCACCGGACTTAGTGTTTTCCATTCAAACAGGGGGATTGTTGCACTTATCAGCTCCACAGATTCTAGTTGACAGTGATTCAATACATGGTTCTACCTCTTATTAGCTGTGAGATCAAGAAACTTATAAAATCCCTCTATATCTACAAACATTTTCACTAATTTTATTTTTGTTATATGGCTGCTTCTCCAATATGGGGCATAACTAGGCAATTTCTGGAATTATCCTCATAATATTAGGGGGTTAACCTTCTTTTTTCCCAAATATTACTGTCCATTATAACATTATATCCAACAGAAATTGATTAGAAAAAAAGATAATGCCTCTGTCCCCGTTGGGGCTTGAATCTTCAATGACACAGATGCTAAGGGCTCCGTCACCAGCTCCTGGGAGGTAAGAACCTTTTGAGAGTGGGGCTGGTGGAGGAAAGTAGAGTCCTTGGGAGCATGTCCTTGAAGAGAATTTTGGGACCTCTGGCCATGTCTCTCTATCTCTCTGCTTCCTGAGGACTTCCAGAGCTTTGCTCACCGTGTGTGCTGTCATGCTGTCCTGAGCTTCCAAAGTCCTGAACAACCATGGGCTGGAACCCCTAAAACCATACGCCCAGATAGATATCTTCTCCTTTTCATTGGTTGTCTCAGGGACGTTGCAACACTAGAAATAGACTAACATTAACTGCAAACGATTTGTTGAAGACTTCACAGGGCTGCTAGAAGAAGCCTTGAATGTGAGAACATTTTTTTACCTTTGCAAATTAAGTATAGCCACCAAGAAGCTAGAAAATGAGAGAAGAAAAAAAACTACCCTGGCTGGTACAATACGATTCTAGCTGATACCCCTTGTTTGGGGGGACCTATTGCAAGAGGTTCCATGTTCATGTCTTATAACCAAATAGTAGGATTATGCTGGCAAGTTCCTATATAAAGATGAAACAATCACTGACTAGGTACTTATCAGCATCTGTAAAATGCCCAGCCACTCTTTTGTCATTTTCTTTAAGATCTTAGAGTCTAAAATATATAGTTTGTTTTCCATTGTATTCATCTTCCTGTTTTTCTCCTTTTATTTATTATTTATTTATTTATTTTTGTTCACGAAACAAGAGATGATTAAAGAATTGAAGTTTTCTGGTGAATGAAACAGCCAGACCACTTTTCATGACAAAGTTGGTAATTAGAAGGCCAATTTAATGGTGAATCAGGCAGAAATATTCAAACCATGACAAATGACTTTAATAATGCAGCTTGCAATTCTTGAGCAGAAATAAATTTCACTTCCTCAAACTCTCGCCTTTTGCTGCCTGCCTGGAAGATAGAACTGTCCAGGAGGTATTTTGTACCCTTTATTCAGTAAAGCTTTTACTAGGTTTTAAGCGACCAAATAGCTTGCAAATGCAGAACATCACTCAACTTCTTATGATTTTTTTTCCTGAAGGTATACCGTGTTCAGAATTCTGAGGAGTCAGGATTTATTTTTCTCCTGTTCTGCTTAGCCCTGCAACCACGTTTTATTGTTGCCACTTTGACTTGAGGTATTAAGGAGAGCCACATTGGCCTCAAAATTGAAAGCTAATTTTGGTGTTTGTCATAAGTTTGTTAAGACCACATGCATTCCACAGTTTGAAAAATTTCATTATTCTGTCCATGCTGGGGCTTCGTAATTGGATAGTAAGGATGTTCAAAGACTAATTTAGTGAATTGCACAATATTTTAAATGGAATTATGCAGGTTTATGGGTCCTTGAGGGATTCGACTAGGAGCCTCTCGAGAAAATCTGTTTATCAGTAAATGATATTAGCAGCTTTCACCTAGCTTTTGTCTTCATTAAATTGCTGCTCTCCCAATTGAGGGTCACATCTGAGTCCTGCTTTGATAATTTGTCATTATTGTCTTGTTTATTGGAGCATAAAGTTGATACGGGCTGGGCTGTGCTGTTTCTACATGATGTGCAAAGAAGTTTTTATTAACAATTCTACCAATGCTAAATCAAGGTGGAATTTTCCAGGGTTTAAGAAAAAGCATCATTTGTAGCCTTCTCATTTCCTCCAAAATTCCCTTAGTGCATACCAAGCCCATTTGCTATATAGCCATCTCTCTACAGATAATTCTAAGTGCAGTCTTATCAGTAAAAATAAGGTGGAAATTTGAACTTCTGTCTACAGTATTGACCTATGAGATAAGAACAAATTCTTCCTTAAGCATAACATGTTCCCATAATTACCATTAATGATTCGTCTTAAAGCCCTTAGGATTGTAGTTGAGATATAAAAGTTATGACAAAGAGTACTAATTGTTGCAACACAGTCAAGGGCACTTTACATGGCACTTGTGACCTCTACACGGACAGGGAGGAATTCCTTAAGAGCAGGTGAAAGAGCATTACTGAAAGTAACATTGAGGATGGTTAAGTCTGTTTCTGACTGCTTTTTATATTAACTGCCATGGTTCTTTGTCTCTCAAGAATGATGTGGGATCTCAAACAAGGAAACAGGATAGCTAGACTGTCTTCCATCAAACCTGTAGTTCTTGCACAACTCAGGTAACCCCACATTCGGGGACTGCGCACCTCCATAGAGAACTATCTGATGACTGTAGCCTTCTCACTGCATGTAAGTTGGTGTTCTTCTACACACATTTAAGTTCAGATGTGTCTCCTTTTCACTTCTATCTTCCACGCCTCTACCCTCCATCTTCATTCCTTATTGCCCCCTGGGGGGAAAATTTTGTACTCTTCTCAATGAGACTTGGCCCAGGGATAGGGAGACTAGAATGTCAGCAGCAGATGTATGCTATGTCCTTGTGGATAGTTAGAAGAAAGGCAGCAAGGATTCTGTAGTACCACCAGGGGGGATTCAAGTTCACCTTTGGAGTCCACCTAGGATGATATGTTTAGCCACATCAGCACGCTCAGCTCTTAAACTACCCTTGGCCAGTCTTTTCCTGGGATGGAGGTTAAGATGGGCAGAGGTCATTTGAGGACCTCACTGGGGCAGTGTACATAGGCTTGGTCAAGATGCCAGAAAGGAAAATGCCGGTCCTTCAAGTGTCATGACAAATAGAGACAGTTAACTGCACTCTCTCAGGGGCTCGGGATGATGGCTAGGCATTCCTTATGAAAGTTCTCAGGCCAGGAACTGAGCCAACTCATTTTTATACACTATTACCTAGCACATTCATAGCGTTCAAAGATTTATGGTTATTATTGCCATCTACTTACCCACATAATCACCAGCCTTTCACTTTAAAATGGTTAAAAATTGTTTCATAGATTGCAGGTCATTAATGTAAATTAGACTATTTCTATATTTGATTTCTTAATTTTTAAAAGGAAAAGAATAGCTCTCATACACACATACTCCCTCTCCCTTTTTCACTTGAAATTTTTAAATGGCCCTCTAGACACCTCTTTCAATAATTCTTACCCTCCAAAGCTGGGCTGCCTTTTAATTTCACTTTAAAATAGCTACATTGGGACCATAATATGATTAGAACTAATGAATATTGTGGAGAGAAGCAAAAAAATTTTATTTAAAATCTTTAAAAAGTATAAATACTTCATGTGCATAAGGACCTGTGGTTTATCGCAGCCCAGTCAAGAGCTCAGCTTTGATTCTGGGAATAAAACATCAGAGCCCATCAGGCCTCACCTTCCACTTCTACACAAAGAGGTCATGACTCCTGAGGCTCCTGTACAGAACAATAGGAAGCAACGATATGAAAATAACTTTCCGTTCCAATAAGAGTAACATTAACAACAGTAATATTGAAAATATTGAAAACAGTAATATTGTCACTGTCTGAAGACACATAAAACTACTTGTATTTTGAATTGAATACAGCCTTCCTTCTCTTCATCTTAGGGAAACATGGACACAGGAAACCTAATCACTGTGGAATCAGGTAGAAATTGTACAAACAACCTTAGTTGGACTTTTTTTTGGACTGTCAGCTCACAAATAACAACATGGGGACTTCTTATTAATTAGGAAAGCTTGCCCTTAGCTTAGGCTTTTCCCCAACTAGCTCTTATAATGTAAATTAACCTGTTTTTTCTGCCATGTGGCTTAGTTACTTCTCCTATGTGCCATGTGTCCAACTTCTTCAAAGTCTCCCTGGCATTCCACTCAAGCCTAGATTCATCCCGAGTTCCTCTCTTTGCCTGGAAGTCCCACCTATTCTCTCCTGCCTCACTATTGGCTATTCAGCTCTTCATTAAAACAGTCACAGTGTCACACCTTCATGCAGTGTAAACAAATACTCCGCAACAAATAACCAACTTATTAATGAATATTCTACACTTTTTTAAGAAAGCTCTCAGAAAATTTATTTATTCTTCACTGCTTATTTTTGGGCTAGTAAATCAAATTTATTCTTAGCTGTCTAGAATTTTCTAATGAATGATGTTTACTCCCAACCATCTGCAATTGATCAACTACTCTGACACTTAAGATAGTTATATCAGAAAGAGCTGGAGGTAAAGAATGTGGCCTTCTTTAGGAAACTTCCTTTGGAATTAACCGTCAATCCTAAAACTAGTTCCACCATTCTAAGGCCTTTGTACATTGCAACTACTCTTCCATCCAATTTTTGCTGGAGATGTCTTACTATTACATCTTGGGCCCAGCTCCAAGGTCCTAAATTATGAGAAAAGAGTGAATTCTGCTTTCCTTCCACTACCCACGTCCTAACCATCTCAAGGCTAATTTTACCACAAAACATTTTAACCCTTGAAACGAGTATTCTGTGTGGAGAAAACAAGAATCTTCTGAGAATCATGCTTTTATATTACATTTTACAGGTTTTTGAGAGCTATGCCCATGAAGATACTGAAACATGCCTCTTACCCTAGATGTCAGGAACTGGAAGGTGATTTTGGTTATGTAATGATGAGCAAGTGTGTTTGCCACCAATCCTACTTCCTCTACCATGGAATGATAGAGCACTGGCATTTACCGTGTGCCAAAGAGCACCTCAGATGTTCAGAGAGAAAAGGAACCAGGATTTGCCTCATTGCTCACATGTGAAGGGTGCTTCCCAACAGTTTAGCAGTGGAGGACAGACTTGCTGCTACCGCAGGAAGAGAAGTTCGCAATTAGCCAACATAAGAGGAGCTTCTTCCCATTTCTCCTAGTGTTAATATTCTTATTTTCCCCTTAGAAGGGAGTGTACTTAATTCTGCTATGGAATTTCAACAGCTGGGCACTTCTATGTCAGTTCTACAATTTACTAAGAATTGATGAACACACAAAATACTTCTGGCTTTAAACATTACATATTCTGAAAAAGCGATACATAGATAAATAGAATCCTGAGTTTGCTACAAAAGTAAGTCTAAAAATTCTATTTCTTAACCTGTAAAACTTGGAAAGAGATATTCTCTCTTTTTAAAGATGTATTTATAATTTTCTTCTATAGAAATGTCTCTGTGGGACATTCAGAACTTTAATATAATCCTTTTGTTAAATTCAGTTTTTTAAAGGTTTTTGAGAATTTCATGTATTTGTAGTGTATTTACATCATTTCTACTCCTCTCCCTACCCCTCTCACTTCCCCATTACCTCTCAAATTCATGACCTCATCTTATTATTACATATATATGAATATATATCTATATTGTGTATATACATGAATATGCCTTGTATATATAGCATATATACAATAATGTATTGTCGTTTATGTGTGCATTGATATATAAATATATTGTATGTATCATATATATCATGTATATATTTTATACATAATATATTGTATATTATATACTATATACTATATGCTTTGTGTATGTGTGTATGTATGTGTGTGTGTGTGTGTGTGTGTGTGTGTGTGTGTGTATTCACACAGCCTACTGAGTTCATTTAGTGTTGTTCATGTGTCAACAATGTGATTGTCTAAACAAAACCACATAAGGATGACCTGCCAGCATGGGTAGGAAAAGTTCACAATGCCACACCCTTATATGAAGAGCTACAGGCGATTAATGACTACTGAATAAAGGAGACTCAGTTTTCTCCTGGGACAAGTCCCCAGGTAGATTATTTCCTCCATTATTACAAGACTCTTGTTAAGTCAAATAGCACTAAAAGCAGTTCTGGAAAAGATACTAATATTCAACAGAAAAGAAAAAAAGGATAACACTCAATTCAGCTATGAAATTTAAAATATAATTTAAATCATATACAAATGTGAATTTTAAGACATTATTTTATTTATAATTTGTTTTCTATTACTGGTGTATATTAGATTCATTTTAAAAAACCTGAGCATCGAAATTTTCTCTGAAAGAAGATCAGCAAGACCTATGATGCAGGCTTTACTCCTCTGAGTAGGACATACCTCAGTACTTTGCTTCCCTCTAGCTTTCTCTCACATGAACATACTCAGTACTTTTCTTACAAATGTACAGATAAGAGCCAGTAGTAGTAGAAATTGAGGACAGAAAATAGTAAAAAGGCAAAGATTAAAAAATAGTTGATAATTTAAAAAATATTTAAATATTAGAATATAAATACACAAGTACCACCAAATAATTTCCGTCTCTATTAAGTATCTTAACTATGTAGCTTTCCAAGTTATTCATGTTAGCCTAAAAATACTAAAGAATACAACTTCTATGCATGTTTCCTTTGCCCAGATAAAAAATAGCAACAAGAATTCTACGTGCTCATTGAGGCACTTTTGTACCTGTGTAGCAAAACCTCCAGAGACCACCAAGGACCCATTTCCAATGTAAGCACACAAAGGTCTTTTTATTATCAGGTTCAAACCTGGACCACCACCCGGTGGATGGAGGAAAATGCAGCTGCAGCCCCGGGCTCAGGAATAGGAGGGGTTTTAAAGTGAAAAAACCACAAACCAGGAATTACATGCCTTGGCATTTTGGGATTGGGTAGAAGGGATATGGGGAAAGGTGATTTTTTGAAACTATTGGTCTAGACTTTCAGCATGAAATCACATTTGAAACTATTGGCTTAGACTTTTGGTGTGGAACCACAACCCGCTGACAGGATATCTAGGTATCTGCAAGGGCCATAAACTGCCAACAAGATGTCTGCAGGAGCATCTGGATCTTGTTAAACTTTATTGCCCTGTTTCTTAATTGGCCACTTCTAGGGTATCTGTTTGAGTTATCACAGCACATTCCTGAGGTTCTCCCTGGAACTGAGTACAGCCCCCCAGTCACCAGGTGGTCTAAGATGGTCGAATCTTCCCTAAGATGGAGTCTGTAAAGTCAAGTCTAGGCCTTCGTACTGCCTTCACATTCCCCCTTCACAAGTACCAATGACAGGACTCAATCATGATTCCTCAGATCCATTAGCTAACAGATTATTCTAGGCAGTGACATCTGTGTCTATTGACATTCTTAAGGCCCTGTAGTTCTGATCTCTGAGTACAACCAGATTATGGTCTTATATAATACTTCCTTGGATCTGCACAAAGACGCTCAAGTGTCTTATCTTATTGCAAAACCATTTTGTTAATAAATTTATCAATTGACAACTCTGAATCTATTTTCCTGGTATGTCAATGGGTGTTATACTTAGCCCTCTTGCCCCTATGCCAGGGAGTTTCCTTTTGACCCAGCATTTCAGTCTATTCTAGACAGGGAACATAGGACAAGTTATTCTCTTCTGGAACTGCTTTGAGCTGGCATTTGGGTGTTGTATCAAGTCCCTCCCCCCAAAAGGCTGAAAGGCTAGTCAAAGGCTGGGCAATGGGGCATTTGTCAGAAGCATGTGGCCATCAAACTCATCAAACTGGTCTGGTCTACGACAGCTTTTAGCAAGTCTAGAACTCATAATTGTCTGGAACAGTGTAATCAGCAACTAAAGCTTGGAGGTGCTTGCCAGCCAAGTGGAAATCTGTTGAGACAAATTTAAACTAGAAACAGAAGTTAAAATTTATGAACTTATTTGGAATCCATAGGCCCACATTCTTAGTAACTGGGAAGAGCAGGAGTACCAAGACCAGGAGAGGGGGAAATACCATCCTTAGGAATAGACAAGTGGGGGAAATTTAAACTGTACCTATCTGGAGTCCTTCTAACCTCTGTGAAGTGGGTCCAGTTTTATGACTTTTAATCCTCTGAAGCCTATATGAATTATCTTACAAAATGACATAAAAATTTTAGATACATTAGTATTACCAATCTGTACTGAAATCCATATCATAGACAAAGCAGGTGATGGGTATCTGTAAAACAGCAGAAGTGAGCTCATACCTTCGAGTCCTAGCAGGAACTACAGGTTTGGGTTAAAAGCTTGTGCATTTTCCTTCTGTCCAGAGAGCCAGGTATAAATTGGACAGATTTTTTTTTTTGGCCTGATGAGAAGCACTTTTAAGTTTATATTTAGATGACAATCAAAATAAATGTAAACTCTATTAAATGTGAAGCTCTGAATTGTTATATCATAGAAGGGGAGAACAATCCAAAACATTGCTCATAATCTAAATCATTTATTTATATCTTTACAGTTTGCATTTATATCTTAAATCATTTTCTGAGATCCTCAATGCTTATAGGCTTTCATATCCTCAGATCTTTTTTAGACCCATATTTAAACATTTATGACTTACTTAAATTTTTATATCTTAGAACATTTTCTTTAAAATGAGCTAACGAGCTGGCTATAGCCTTGTAGAAGGATCTGGTTGTCTGATGTTGCCAAGCTGACAGTTATAGCTGGCCTAGCCGTCTGTATTATCAGAGATCTGAGAAGGATAAATTATATCTCAATGCAGACAAAGCAGCTTCCAACTCTATAAATGACAGGGACCAGCCCATACCCAGGTCTCCATAGAGTTGGAGGCACAAGTATCAAAACAGCATCAATCTTCCTCAGCCATCAGGCACGTAAGGGAGAGTTTTTCCTGTAAGAGAGGGACATGGGAAAGACTGATCTGACTTTGTCTAGGCAAAAGAGGTTCAGTCAATTCTCCAGTGTCTTACTGCTTGTCCATAGTCTCAGCCAGGTCCTGGTGGTCATCTTGCCCTGTGGTCAGTGTTGCCATAGTCTAGTCAGAGACATTATGATGCCCTGTATGTAATCTTCTTTGGGGACCTTGGGTCACTGTTAGGATTTGGGTACCTGTCTGATATAATAAGCTTTTAGATCAACATTTTAAATGCCATATTCTGCAGATATGTGAAGTTTGAGGGCTGTTCAGGTATAACTGAATAGACAAACTTTGTTTCTAATTACTTAGTTTAAGCTCAACCCTGAATACATATGCAAGGGACTAAGGAAAGCTTATCCCTGTATTAATTACATCATTATTTAGCATGACTACAATTAAAGAACTTGATTATTTAAAGGATGACTATTTACTTATGTTCTCTAACAGTCTATAATAAGTAGTCTTAAAAACAACAATTTTAAATTGAAGCTCTTCTAGTATCAAATATGTGTTCAGTAAAGAAACCAAAACAAAGTATCAATATAATACATTTATATGACTCGGTTTATTCAAATAGCTTAAGCTTAACAAATTTAGCAAAGACAAGGAGACTAGACATACATTCTTAAGCCTGAATAGACCTTGAATAAGAAGAAACATAATCCAAGTCACTGGTTCTCAACTTTCTCAATGCTATGTCATAACTGCAGTTTTGCCATTGTTGAATCTGAATGCAAACATCTGGCACACAGGTAGTCGTAGGCTGCCCCTATAAAGAGGTTTTTTGAACCCCCAAAGGGTCAAGACTCATGGAGTCAGAAGCTGCTCCAAGTCCTTTGCCTAGGTCATTGTCTTGCTGCATCACAAGAAATGAACAGCTCAATTCCTGGTGACTATCAATTGGGTGGATCTTAAATTACAAAGTTCAGCTGCCAGAGCAAGGAACATTCTTGTGCATAAAAATATTGAGATGCAGCTTTAATATTTATCAAATACCTTATTTATTAAACACATGTAGCCATCTATTTTAATTCTCTAGAAGCTTGCTGTTGAACACTTGGCAAAGATATAAGTACTTAGGTGTAAATCTCTAAGTTACCTTTTGTTAACTGAATAGATCTCTTTTTTTTATGGTGAAAAAGTATATTTAGGCTTAGCCAGCTGGACTCAGTTTAGATGATCCCAATTTTGTTGGCAACATCCAGAGCATCATAATCAGGAGCCAACCAAACATACACCTTCTTCTCTCCATCAGGCCTTATCAGAGTGTTGACTTTGGTCACATCAATGTCATAGAGTTTCTTCACAGCCTGTTTGATCTGTGACCTCATCATGATGTAGCCATCTTTTACTAAGGCGATAAAGATCTATTCAGTAGTTCATTGTGGATGTCAAGGCCAACTGAATAGATCTTTATCACCTTAGTATGGGTACATCGTGATGAGGTCACCAGCCAAGAGGGAGAAAAGCCAAGTGGTTGCTGTTTAAAACATGTTTTTCTAAACAATAATCACTTGCATGCCTATGCACAGTTGGATCCAAGTTACATACACATATATACAGTTAAAGCTAGCTTACATTTACACATAGAGTTAAATCCAAGTCACATACATGTCCACTACACACACACACACACACACACACACACACACACACACACACACATCTCCATTTTTAATACAAACAGTTTACAGTGAAGAATCATCAGCTAATTTTAAAATGAAAACCAACCAGAATTAACTTTTAAATTCAGTATTTGCAGGTATAAGAAACCACAACAAACATAGTTCACATCCTCATCTGATCTTCTACAACCTTCCATGCACCCTCAATCTGTTCCTTTGATTCCCCAGATATTTACTTCAGACAAATTACTCTTTTCCTTTTTATCATTATTTTAGTCTCCTGCTTTCTCTCTTATTTTTAAACACAGAAACTCTTACCAAAGTCTTTGTTGTGATTCCCCTCAATAGTCTAGAATATATTGTAAAAGCTACCATAGTTTAAACAAGAACAGAAATGCATGCATATACCATAACAAGAATAACTCTAAATTTGCATCAACACTGTACTGACACGAAGCATCTATTGGATCTCAATGATCAAGGCAGCCCTGGCTACAACATTATAACACAGCTAACGTAGCTTAGCAACCATAGGCAGTGGCATTCCGTTCTGCCCTTGGAGCCAAACCTTGGTCAGGTTTGATGGGCAGCCCCAGGGCAGGTCTTGGGAGCCCTACCCATCAGCATGGGAGAGGAAGGGGACAGCTTGCAGCATGGGGACAAAAGATTGTTGTTAACCCCAGATTCTCAAGTGCATGATAGCGGCAGACTGGAAGGGACTCCATGTCCTGGCTGGGCCCCTCCAGGGCTTTGACCAAGTCCCGCGGTGCGCCTGGGTCAGGCATGCTCTGATCTACGTAAGGCCCCACCTGCTCCGCACCATGCTGCAAAGTCTCTATCCTGTGGCTCCCCAAGCAGGGGCCTGGCCTCAAACCTACAGTGTCCTGGCTCTGTGGTGCTCATGGCCCACCCTAGTGCCTGGCCACACCAAATCCACACAGTAGCCCCTGGGCCACGCCAGCTGCTGCCCACGCCATGTTGCAAAGTCTCCATCCTGCAGCTCCCTGTGAAGGGGGGTGTGCGGCCTTGAACCTGCCATGTCTGGCTGTAGTACTCAGGGCCTGCCCTAGCTCCTGGCTCCTCAACAGTGCCCTGGGTCCCCATAGCAGCCCCTGGGCTGCCCAGCCACCACCTGTGTTGTTTCCCTGCCAGCTGTGAAGCTTGCTGGGACCTCTGTACACACCCCAGGCTTTGAGATGTAAAAATGCCAGCAAATCAATGAGACCAAATATTCTTTTCATGAGCATTCAAGACCCTCTAGCCAAGAAGCCTCGTCTAGTGAATGATTTGTAAGCAGCCACACCTTACATGCACCATGTCCCCAGCAGGACCAGAGATCCTGTCTACGAAAATGTAGACTTTTAGTCTTTCATTACCCTGAAAGGCTAATCAGAACACAACTTTTATATTCTGTGAGACTGAATTTTGTTTCTTTTTCAGGGCTACCTTGCTTAGAGAAATTGGACAATTTATCACACAATGGCCTGGAGCAAATTTAGTATGTGCAAGTGATTAGTTTGTCTCTTCCCCAAGCAGCATTGATATGATTTGGTAAGGGAGGCTGCAGAAGGGAAGGTCGCTTATAACACACATTCTCTGGGGAACTGTAATGAGCAATTGACCCTTCCCACTGAGGCTGGTGTGTCCTATCTGACTCTGGTTTCCTGAGATGTGCTTTCTAAGTGATGATATTTTAAGTCTATGTGAGATGTGTTGTTCTATCAAGTTTTTTTTAAGTCCAGTATTATTCACAGCATGAATGGCAGGTACCAGTTGATTTAACTGACGATAATTTCACTATTTCCAGCTATCCCCAAGGTGAAGAGAAAGTACAGAATTGACAACATTGGTTAAATTAATAACCAAGTAGTATAAACCACATCTTCATCCTGAACTTATGGCTTCCATCCCTCCTCTTGCCTTGCCCATTTGCCTAGGGTCATAGAAACCAAGTCAACATTTTTTGGTGTGTCACTTGGTATATTATTTCAGGCATATTTTATAACTCTCTTGCCTGCCAACTAGTGATTTTTAGTGCACTGCTATCAAAAACTCTGTGAAAGATATAAAACCATTTCAGGTGAAATGTTAGGTTCAGCAATCCACAAACTGAAGAGAACCAGAGCCAATCACCTAAACTGTCAAATTGGCCAATTTGTCTTGTTGCTCAATTTAAAATGTTGCTTGTTTATCCCTTGTTAACTCAGTTTATAATTGTATACTCCAAAAGAAAAAGTAAACTTGATAGACATTTTTTAATTACATTCAAATCAAGGTGTAGACAGATTGCAAACAATCTTATTAAATAAAAAACCTGGAGCCAGGTATCATGGTTGAAACCTGAGAGATCAGAGGAATATGAAAGGCCACAAGCTAACCTCACCTCACCAACTCTGCAGCTTCCAAAGAGACCTACTTCCTGTATATCCACGCCTATATGCCTTTCTGTTCTGCTATATCATTTGCTGTCTCTGTCCAGCTATATCACTTCCTCTTCCAGCCCAGCTCTGTCACTTCCTGTCTGTCTGCATAGACCTCCAGACATCTATGGTTAGTACTGGAATTAAAGGCATGTGTCACCGCACTTAGCTCTGTTCCCAGTGTGGCTTTGAACTCACAGAGATCCAGACAGATCCCTGCCTTCCAAATGATAGTTTTAAAGGTATGAGCTACCATTGCCTGACTTCTATGTTTACTATAGTGGCTGGCTTTTTCCTTTGATCCTCAGATAAATTTTATTGGGGGACACAATATATTGGGGAAATGAATACATCACCACATCAAGGTATTCCCCAAGTAGGTATTCCCCTAAGAGTGGAAGAAAAAATAAATGACACTATGGAGGCTGGAGGAAGATGGGATATGTCTCTTGATTCCACTGTATGCTAATAATTATAAAATTGGCTTGGGAGGGCTCTTTGCTCCATAATGATGTAAGTGGTAGGGGGAAGAAATACTACAGGAAGAGGTCCAAGTAGGTAAGAGAAAGGTCCCTACAGTCCAAAAGGAGTGTCATCACTTCTTATTGCCCACGCTGCTGCATGCCACAAAACAAGTAAATTTTCCTCACACGCACAACATGAACCTCAGAGCTAGGGAAGAATAACATACAGACAACAGGGCACGTGGGGGTGGGGGTGGGGGGGTGGGGGGGGGTACCGGGACAGGTAGAAAACCAGCCATAGACATTGAAAATGATCTCATTGTCACAACCAAAGTAAATACAGAAGTGGATACATGATAGGTCTTCTTCTCTCTCCTTTTTTTTTTTTTAACATAAAACTTATTTTGAAACCATCAGTTTAGAAAGAAGAGGTTTTTAGCTTTCCAGGACCTACTAAATTAATGAACCAGGCCAATTTATGATCTTCTATGTGTTGCTGAAAGAAAAAAAATTCTCCCTGCAGGTAAACTGTCTATCTGGAGTCAGAGATATTAGAAGCAATTTCATGAGCAGGATCATTAATTATGACCTATGAAATTTTAATAGTTGCCTTCTTCAGAGCTCTTATAGGAGCTGAGATCAAAGTGCCTCCAAAGCACTGATGCTAGCTCGGTTATCAGGGAGTCTGGAGAGCGTGGGAGGGTTTAGAATCTCCAAGTATGTTTTTATTCCACTTGGCGGTGGTATGTTAAAGACATCATGTACACAGCACTAATGTACAAACCCATGTACCTGGGAGTTGGGATGGGTGTACATTCAGCTTCCTCTAAACCTCATTTACCAATCCCAATGATACACACCTCCTGTATTTTATATATAACTATGTGGCTAAGGGTGCTGCTTTTCTTTCTTAATTATAATTTAGAGAAGGCATGGTGTAGTTGAAAGATAAATCAATGTGAACTGACCTACATTTATCCCAGGTCTGTAATATAACAGAAGCATGCCCTGGGGCAACAGACTTAAGTGGTCTGGACCTTGGTGTCTTATTCATGTGAGATGCTGGTGTGGTGTGAGGGCTAATTGGAAAACAGGGCTACACCCTTGCTCACACTTGCCTTTCATATCTAAAGTTCTATGGACAAATATTTCCTTAGAAAATGTTCATAGTGCCTACCCCTTGAGCTTGCTGTAAACACAGAAAGGAATATCCTTGCAAGTAAAAGTACCAGGACACACTACATGTATATTTCTCTCTTATTATTCATGATATTTCTGGGAATAAATAGAGTTCAGGGGAAAGAAGAGGAGGAAAGAAGGGAGGAGGAGAGATTCTTGAATTCTTGTCTCAAGATTCTGCCAAAATTCTGCCAAATTGACAGGACTTAAGAGAGAAATTGAAACCATAGAACTGATTTGACCTGATCTTTATATGACTGGGTTCATTAAAAAAAAAAAAGCAACCAATGGGCTGACATAATCCATGTGATCAGAAATGATGTGATTGCCCATGCTGCTGCTGAGTCTCCTTTGGAAATGGCACATCTCCTTCTTGTACCCAGAACAATTTTTCTATGCCTTTAAACTCTGTTACATGTCTTTAAACTCTTGTAAGTTTCTGTCAAAATCCTTTATCTGTTTCATTAAAATTATTTCCATTTTTTAAAAATATTTTATTTTATAATTAATTTAATTTTACATATCAGCCACAGATTCCCCTGTCCTCCATACTCCCACCCCCAGTCTTCCCCCCCAATCCAAGCCCCATTCCCACCTCCTCCAAGGCAAGGTCTCCCCTGGGGAATCAGCCCAGCCTGGTAGATTCAGTTGAGGCAGGTCCAGTCCCCTCCTCCCTGCACCAAGGCTGAGCTAAGTGTCTCAGCATAGTCCCTAGAATCCAAAAATCCAGCTCATGCACCAAGGACAGGTCCTGGTCCAACTGCCTGGAGGCCTCCTAAACAGTTCAAGCTCATCAGCTGTCTCACTTACCCAGAGGGCCTGGTGTAGCAGGAATCTTAAAAGGTCTTATTAATATAAATCAAACCCAGAGCTGGGTATTGGGGTGAATGCTGGAAGATCAGAGAAGCAGAACAAGTCACAGCTTCCTCGCCTCATCAATTCCTCAGCTGATCCTGTTTCCTCAAACTGGAAGCCTCTGTGTCCTTATCTGAATGGATCTCAGCTGAACTGCTTCTCGAAAGCCTGAAAGCTTAACCAGCTCTAGTTCCTGGTCCTCATGCCTCATATACCTTTCTGCCTCCTGCCATCACTTCCTGGGATTAAAGGCTCACTTCCTGAGATTAAAGGCATGTGTCACCATGTCTGGCTGTTTCCAGTGTGACTTTAAACTTACAGAGATCCGGATGGATCTCTGCCTCCAGAAGGCTAGGATTAAAGGTGTGTACTACCACTGCCTAACCTCTATGCTTAATATTATGGCTGTTCTGTTCTCTGACTCCAGATAAGTTTATTAGGGTGCACAATATTTTGGGGAACACAATATCACCACAGTCTTGTCCAGTTCCATGGGGGCTCCTCAGCTATTGGCTCACAGTTCATGTGTTCCCACTAGTTTGGCTATTTGTCCCTGTGCTTTTTCCAATCATGGTCTCAATATCTCTTGCTCAGATAATTCCTCCTCTCTCTCACTGATTGGACTCCTGGAGCTCCACGTGGGGTTTGGCCATGGATCTCTGCATCTGCTTCCATCAGTCACTGGATGAGAGTTCTAGCAGGACAGTTAGGGTGTTCGACCATCCAGTCACCAGAGTAGGTCAGCTCGGGCTTTCTTTCGACCATTGCCAGTAGTCTATTGTGGAGGTATCTTTGTGGATTTCTGGGTACCTCTCTAGTACTCTGCTTCTTCCTATTCCCATGGGGTCTTCATTCATTGTAGTATCTCTTTCTTTGTTCTCCCACTCTGTTCCTGATCCAGCTGGGACCTCCCGCTCCCCTAAGCTCTCTTTCCCCCACCCTTGCCCTCCATTACCCTCCCCTAATATTTAGGTTGCTCATGTAGATCTCATCTATTTTTCTGTCCTTGGGTGATCCCTGTGTCTTTCTTAGGGTCCTCTTTACTAGGTAGCCTCCCTGGAGTTGTGAGTTGCAGTATGGTTATCCTTTGCTTTACATCTAGTGTCCACTTATGAGTGAGTACATACCATGTTTGTCTTTCTGAGTCTGGGTTACCTCACTCTGGATGATTTTTTTAAGTTCCATCCATTTGCCTGCAAACGTCATGTATGTTCATAGCAGCATTATATGTAAGAGACAGAACCTGGAAACAACCTAGATGCCCTTCAACTGAAGAATGGATAAATAAAATGTGGTACATATACACAATGGAGTACTACTCAGCAGAGAAAAACCATGATTTTTATATCTTCATTAACTCTGAGAATTCATACATTCAACCACTGCAATTTTGTCCTATTCAGCCCCAACACTTCTTCCTGCAACACTTCCCAGATCCATCCACACCTCCCTACCCTTTCTCAACGTCCTCTTTTTAAATATTCATATCAGTTATTTGAGAAGTTCGTGCAATGTGTCTTGATCATATTCACTCTCTCCCCTCCAACTTTCCAGATCCACCCCCTTCCCTTCCCTACCAACCTCAGGTCCTTTTGTTTGTTTTTTTTTCACATCAAGGCCAATATATACTTTCTAAATATTTCTGAATGTGTAGTCTCCCACTTAGAGCTCTCCCAGGATCTGAGAATTGCTAACCACTCCTCCACTAGAAGTAGAACTTCATGCCAACTCCCCTCTCCACGCTGGGATTTGCCATAGCCCTTAGCTACCATTGCTATTATTCCTTGGCCCGCCTCCCTACTTGGTTTCTCCCACAGACAGGTTTCCTGCCTTGGTTTTCTTCACAGCTCTGGATACAGCTACAACAAAGACTGGGTTCTTATCTCTGAGCTACTTAGATAAGTGTCCACATCTAGGCTAACTAGGCTCTGCCAGATAATGAACTTATGGCACCTTCCAGGCTGATGTTACCTCCCTGGAGTTAATATCCAACCCTGATCTGCACATGTGGGCCCCCTCAACTACTGACCAACTTCAAGGACACCATACCACTTTGGGCCTTATAGATAAGAACTGCTACCTGAAACCACTTTTCCTTCTCCAAACTCCTTTCTTGCCTTATCTAGGCTCTTCCTTACCATCAAGCGGGATTTCACAAAACAGTAAGTTGAAGAAGAGTTATTCCACCTGTGAATCTTTCACTCCTTCTCCACATCATCTAAATCACCACTAACAAGCCTTAAGTGTCCTTACCTGAAGCTCGCCTTCCTGTCTGTAGTACTAACTGAACACTTCAAAATTCTCTTTTATATATTTCTCCTCTCTGCAACTTCTCTTGATTGACATTATCACACCTTGATCACCACAAAATTTTTCCTCTGGTGATGTTATTTTATGGCCTTCCTCCATCTTCACATCTTAGACATAAAGTCCATAAAAATGGGATATTAAATAAATGACAAGTAGTATCGTTCTGTGATTTCTTGGATGATTGGATTAAAGAATGTTCAGGGGTGGCATTTCATAGTGATGTAAATTTTGATGTAAAAGCATTGTCTTTGACTTGCTCAAGCTATTGAGTGATGTACACAAAATTGTACACATAAAACTACTTGTTTATATTCATGCATTAGACAGTGTGATTGAGCAATATTCATTCATTACTAATTTTAGTTTCTAATATGATACTCAACTTATTTACACAGCTTTTGTGGTAGGTGTAATTTTTTGGTATTGAGACATAACAGAAGAAAATAGAGAAAGGAAGGAAGAAAAAGAGAGAGAAGGAATGAAGAAAAGAAGGAAAGAAAGAAAAAGAGAGAGAAAGAAAAAGAAAAGAAGAAAGAAAGAAAGAAAGAAAGAAAGAAAGAAAGAAAGAAAGAAAGAAAGAAAGAAAGAAAGAAAGAAAGGAAGGAAGGAAGGAAGGAAGGAAGAGAGAGAGAGAGAAAGAAAGAAAGAAAGAAAGAAAGAAAGAAAGAAAGAAAGAAAGGAAGGAAGAGAGAGAGAGAGAGAAAGAAAGAAAGAAAGAAAGAAAGAAAGAAAGAAAGAAAGAAAGAAAGAAAGAAAGAAAGAAAGAAAGAAAGAAAGAAAGAAAGAAAGAAAGAAAGATGCATGCCATGGATGTGGTGTCATGGCTCTTTAATCTCAGAATCTGGGAGCCAGAGGCAAGAGGATCACAAATTTTCAGCTATTCTGGTATATCCTCTCAGCCCAAGCTAAGTAAAATCACTTTTAAAGAGTGAAGTTTTGAAAAAAGGACTCAGTGGTAGAACACTTGCCTAGTACACACAAGGCCTTGACTTTGATCTACAGCATCAGCAAGCAAGGGCATGGGGAATATGAGTCTATAGTCCAACCGCATGTCTGCTTTGAGCCCCATTCTATCTGGTGGCAAAGAGCTTAATTTTCTGAAATTTCAGGACTGTTCCTCTGTCTTCCCACAGTTTATTCAAGATCTAGGGGATCATCATTTAAGCTCCTTGGAGAGAAGGCAGGAGGGCAATTCTGTAGTTTTGAATTGACATTAGACCTGTTCTGCCCTCTACTGTATCCAAGTTCTTCTTGGCCCCCAGCTACAGTTAGTACACCCAGCCTTTGCCCCCAGGACCATTGGTTCTTTGTTGGATTGCCTTATACAACACAGGTCTTTCAAGTATTGAAGGTTACCGTCTATCTGAAATATATTTTTGTATACCTAGAAAACCTAACATGACTATAAATTTGACTATTATAGATGACTATTAATCTGTATTTCTTAACTATATATTACATTTTTAATTGAGCTGCATAAACACATTATCTTAAACAAGAGTAGAAATACGCATAGAGTATAACAAAACTAACTTTAAGTTTGTATCAATAAACTAAAATCCATATCAATGTAAACTATTTTGGATTAACAGTTGTTTTTTGGATTAAAGTAGACTCAATAATCTACCCCTTTTTCCCATCATTTCTTTTCATTTTTTCGAGACAGTTTCTCTGTGTAGTTTTGGTGCCTTTCCTGGATCTTGCTCTGTATACCAAGCTGGCCTTGAACTTATAGAATCCACCTGGCTCTGCCTCCCAAGACTGGGGATTAAAGGCATAAGCCACAACTACCTGGCCTTTTCCCCATCATTTCTATATCATTTTCCCTTTTCTTCTTTTAGAAAGAGGTTGACTATGACCAATAACAATTTGTAATCAAATTCCCTTAAATGAAAATAAACATTTATAACCAATATTTGGGAATGTGGGCATAGTTTTGTAGACTACTTCCTATTGATTGGTGGGCACTGGTAATCTTTGAGGGACACTGAGAAAATTAGGACAATTGTTAAGTCTTGGCTGGAGTCTTTTGTGTAGTCTTGAAGTTGTTTGTGATGCAGAACTCAGAGGGAACTGTAACTGTTTCTCTGTCTCCCCACAGTTCATTCAGTGTTCAGTAGTTAGATCAGGTTTTATAATCTCTTATAGACCACCGCATTCACTATTAAAATTCAGGAAACTTTATTTCAATAGTTTATAACTCACTGTTATTTTTCTTGACACTGTGCCTGTTATATTTGCTACTTTCAATGAGGGAATGGATCTGAAGCTAAAATGATGTTCTACATATGGGTTGTATTGGAAGTTAAAAAGGAACAGATATTTTTAAAACCCATTTATCTATATACTTGACATATATTCACTTTACATACAAATTTTACCTTAAACAAATATCAGCCTCACATATGTTACACATACACAGAGAGGGGGGGTGGGAGGAGAGAATATTATGTTAAAAATAATAGCCCTGTTCAAAATGTCAAGTTCACTTTCCTGCTTTCTGGCTAAGAAAATTCTAAGTGCACTATAAACATTGGATTCTACGTTTTTCAAGTTGAGAATTATTTCCTTATAAAATCTTTTAATTCTTGATTTTTTTTTTAAGAGGGGGAAGATTTATTTTCTTGTGGTCAGAGGATTCAATCCACTGTGGCAGCAATGGCAGAACAGAGCCAGGAAAGTGAGAAAGGGAACTGCCAGAGCTCTGATTCCTTTTTAAAAATAGATTCTTCGTCATTTTCAATTGTGGATATAATACATTCTGGTCATACTCATCTCCATGCCTTCTCTATCCTGCATTCACAATACCAACCACCTCCTCTAACCAAGTTCCCAAACCCGACTCGGGTCTTTTTGTTTTGTTTGCTTTGTGGCCCACCAGGTTTAAGCAGGGAGAGCTGTGCACTGCAGCATAACTAACTAACATGCCACTAACTGACCACAATGACCTCCTTCACCTACAGCTCCCCGAGCTGGGTGAAACACCATGTTGGGCTCTGACTCTTGACTTTTTGAAACTTTAGTGCTAAATCACACTCCGTTTCCTCATTATTTCTTTTCCACAACTTAGAGATTTGATTAGTTTATGTTAGCTACTTTCTGCTCTGTCTGTGAAATACGTGTTGCTGTAGTTTATTCCATAGGCATTTGTGCTGAGCTCGGTGAATAATAGTACACTCTGGAGACTACTGAAATATTCTAAATGCAATAATTAAGATCTTTGGACTAGAGAGGAAAATGATTAGACAACAGTGTCCCTCCCCCTGCACAATCCACAGAGTATCAGTGCTCAATCTTCTATGGTAATGGCTGTTCTTCACATTCATAGCTTTTTTCCTATCAAAACTTGTGCAAGCTACTCTCATATTTTTTAAATATTTTTTGCTTTCAAGTAACTACTCAAGACATGCAAAACAAAAATAATAAAAATAAATAAAATAGGATCAATTTGGGTTTTGGTAGAGATGAGGTGTTGAACATCCATTTGTGTTCTCTACGGAAAATTTTAGGTCTTTTGTAGCTGAAGTTTTTTCTCCGGGTCCCACCAAGGCCCGGCAGTCTGACAGCCCACTTATAAAATAAACACACAGATGCTTATATTATTTACAAACTATATGGCCATGGCAGGCTTCTTGCTAACTTTTCTTATATCTTAAATTAACCCATTTCTATTAATCTATAAGTTGCCATGTGACTTGTGGCTTACCAGTATCTTAACATCTGCTTCTCATCGTGGTGGCTGGAAGCATCTCTATGCCTTAGCCTTCCACTTCCCAGAATTCTCCTCTCTCCTTGTCCCGCCTATACTTCCTGCCTGGCTACTGGCCAATCAGTGTTTTATTTATTAACCAATCAGAGCAACACATTTAACATACAGAACATCCCACAGCACTTCCCCTTTTCTTTTTTTTTTTTCAAAAAGGAAGGTTTTAACTTTCACATAGTAAAATTACATATAACAAAACAATTATCAAGCAAGAATTACAGTTACAATATCTAGTCTATTTATAATATCTTGTCTATTTTTATTTGGCAAAATTAAAGAAGACATCATATCTATCTTATATTTGTGAGTCTAAGGTTTCATATCTAACTTATCTTTTACCATAACTGAGGAAATTATAACTCTAGTCTTCGACTACATCAAAGACCTCAAAAGGAAATAATATTACCTGAGAAATGGGAGAAAGATACAAGCAACTTTCGAGAGTCTTTCGAGAGAGGACAAAGACAGCTGGCAGCCTGGACAGTCATCCAAAGTTCTTTTGTAAAGTTGGGGTATCTGTCTTCAGCCCACAGGCCTAGAGTCTCTCAGTTACTTTTTTCTGTGACCTGTAGAATGTCTGGCACTTTCCTCTGTGAAGCAGGAACCTTAAGGACCATTTTGCCAAACCAAGTTCAGTGGTCACCTTCCTATGGGTCCTGCATATCCAGTCAATCAAGCAGTCTAGGTAAGAACAGTTTTTTGCTCAAATGGCTTTTTTTGCCAAGAAGAAGATAAACTTCATATAGTGTCTTCAATGATCCTCCTCTCTGAAGTAAATTGGTGCTGCCAGGAGCAGACATGTCTCATTCTGGGAAGATTAATAGAAATGGGTTAATTTAAGATATAAGAACAGTTAGCAAGAAGCCTGCCACAGCCATACAGTTTGTAAGTAATATAAGCGTCTGTGTATTTATTTTAGAAGTGGGCTGTCAGACTGCCGGGGCTTGGTGGGACCTGGAGAGAAAACTCCAAGTACAGGTCTTACTACATTTTTAACTCTACAATTTTGTGTTGAGGAAAATAGATCAAAATATTATAACTGGAAATATTCTTTTCTGTTTTATGCATATGATTTTTTTTAATTCTCGCTGCATATATATTCTGTATATGATGGGGCAGATACCTGCAAAGGAATCACAGACCCTCATTTTCTATCTTCCCATTTCATACTTCCTTCACAACAACACCGGTTGCCAGTACCAGTCAGTTTCCAGGGAGCTAGAGAACTGGAGAATGTGGGAAGTAGACAGAAAAACAGGAGTGGCTGAGTTGTCAAAATCGACTTCAAAAATGGAAATGCAAGAGGTAACATGAAGATTATCGCTGAAATAATTTACTAAACAGACAAACGGGTGTTATATTTATTGTCTATCTACTAAAACACATTTTTTTTTCTACTAAACAACTTCTCATTTGATATCTCTGGTGATTCAAAGTCCCCAGTGAATCCCAAAGGATATTTGAGGCCCATGAAGTATATGTAGACTTGTCACTGATGCATAAAATATTTTTTCTTTTACAAATTTCAACTTAAGATCACACTTTAGGATCTGTAGATGATGAGTTGAATGATTTCCATTTAATTTAAACTATCACTTGGAAAAATGACTCATAAAATACAATATATTGTTATGAGTAACTATAGGAAACAATGCTTATAGCTGTTGCTATATTTTTATATTGAGACTCTAAGATGATTGGAATTCACTAAAGCAAAATCAACATATGTTCAATATTCATATATTTATAATATAAATTTACATATATATATAAAATAATGTGAAAATAAGGTTAAGATTGTGAACTTCTGTAGTGTTTTATTCATGGTGATTAAAGAGTTGCAGCAGATTTTATTTGTCCACATAAAATGAGAATTTATCTGTGTCAGAAACACATTGTCATTTTGAAAAATCTTGAAATATTTCCCAAGTAGTTTTGAACTATTCTCAACTCAAGGTTGAGGCAGTAACAGTGTTAAACATCAGGCTTGTTTTATATCTAATCCATATAGTTACATTCCAGATATGAGAAGTCATCATTGATTTTCATATTGTATTTATAAAAACACAGATGAAATAGTCACCACATGATAAATCACAATTCTTCCTCTTTTAGATTAGATACCCAGCTTTAAAACAACATGTTTGATACGATGGACCCTTAAATTTTCTTCTTAAAATTCTCAAGATTGAGAAAAAATTTTAAAGCTTCCAACTTATTTAAGTTAATTTCAAGTCACTTAAAAACCAGTGCTTTGATAAATTGGGATATACACAAAAATATTAGAATTCATTATCCCAACTATCATTATTAGCATGTATTTCTTCTGTGTGAGATTTTATCGTGAGACATGTATATTATGGCTTCCCTCATTCTTTGAAGATCTGTGATACCTGAAGTCTTTTTCAGGTACATATTTGTTTTTTAATAAAAACCATAGGTTTGATAGCCAAGAACACTCTGAAAACAGAATTTTAGAAGAAAGAAGAAATAAAAAGTGACTGACTAGATGAAGCACATGATCACAGTGTTCCTTTTCAGATGAACTAAATTGTGGTTATTCCGAGGTATTCCCAAAGAAACCCAAAGAGAAATTGATTAGGGTCTGCATTGCCAGCACAGTATCAAGTAGCTACTGCAAAGAAATACATATTGGAAAAGGCCATTTAAAGTTTCCACACACTAATGGTTCTGTTGGGCTCTGAATTAGCTTGCATCTCTTACCGAGAAATATCTAGGCATCATTATGAACAGCTCAATTAAGATGGTTGCTCAGATCCACAGCCAAGCACCAGGTCAAGCTCCAGTAGTCCAGTGGGAGAGAGAAGAGGGATTCTATGAGCAAGGGGCATCAAGATCATAATGGAGAAACCCACAGAGACAACCAAACCAAACTAGTGAGAACTCATTAAATTTAGATCAACAGCTGTGGAGCCTCCATGAGACTGGACTAGACCCTCTGCATAAGTAAGACAGTTGTGTAGGTTGATCTGCTTAAGGGGTCCCCTGGCAGTAGGATCAGGATCTATCCCTGGAGCATGAGCCAGCTTTTTGGAGCCCACTCCCTATGGTGGGACACCTTGCACAGCCTCAATGCAGGGGAAGGGGCTTCGACCTGCCTCAACTAAATGTACCAGGCTCTGCTGACTCGCCGTGGGAGGCCTTACGTTGTTGGAGAAGGGAATGGGGGATGGTTGGGGGGGAAGGCTGGGAGGGCAGAAAGAGGGAAGAGAGGAGGATCTGTGGTTGGTATGTAAAATGAATAAAAAAATTCTTAATAAAAAAGTAAATAAAATAAAGATGCCTGCTCAGTTGGGTAACATCGGGCCAAAAAGCAAATAGACTGCTTGATTGAATTAATAAAGGAAGAGATAATATGGAAATACTATGATGGTCTTCTTACATAAACCTTGAAGAGTACAGTCCTGTTCCAGTGCTTTCTGCCTAAATTTAGACTAATAAATTTTTTTTCCATCCTGGATGATTTGATTTATTTCCAAAGCAACTCTTTTGAGTGTAGCTTCCCTGAAACCCCATGCAGTAACTAGGTGCCTTTCAACAACTGAATCATCACTCTTGGCACAGCTGTTCAGCGGCTGGTGCCCTTGGACGGGATCTGTTCTACGGTTTCCTTTTGACTCGCTCAATCAAGCCTGCTGCCCGTCTGTAGAATGAAAGTGGGCGAGAGGAAAATGTAGAAGCACAGAAGCCTCACCTCCCAGGAGCAGCATTCTTATAAACCTTTCATGGATTTATAATCCTGTCCTGGAGATGTGTTCAAAAAGCTTTCAGATGTACTGAAATTTCCCCCATTTAATAAAAAATGTATTTCCCACAGTAAAATATAGAAAACTCATTTCATTTCAGTCATACGTTGGTTCTCCAACAGCCCTTACCTCACAGCAGAGAGAAAAGAACACAGATCACTGAGGCAAGCAAGCCCTGCCAGGATCTCCTAAGGTACTTCCTATGTGAGAGGAGTTGCTTCCCTTTCCAAAACAAACCTAAACAGAATGAAAAGAAAGCAGGTCAGAGCCCAAACATGAGCCGAACAAGGAAGACACCAATACACACAATAAACTGCATGAAGGAAAGCCCACAAGGCCACAACCCAAAGAACTGCCGGCAACTGAGTAACAGTGGGAGTTGGAGAGGTGGTCCTCCACAGGGAAGAGCACGCTGGATGGTTGCCCATTGTCAAATGATCAGCACTGAAGACATACATCCAAGTAACACTACGTGAGCTCAACAGGTTATGTTTTAGGAATATGTACGTATGTATGAATACGTATATTCATGCAATAGCAATTGGTAAAAAGGGAGGCCATGAATTTGAAAGAGAGCAGGGAGAGGTGCCTGGGAGGGTTTTGAGGGAGGAGAGGGAAGGGAGAAATGTTCTAATTATAAAATATAATCTCAAAACTAAACAATAAATAATAAAAAGAAGACAGGTGAGTCTCACAATTGAGATGCAGTTGGATTTTTAAGTAGTTCTCACAAGGCTGGCACTTGGCGATTATGGCTGCACATGTATGTACTCATGTTTTCAGTGTGCTTCTGTGCGTTCTTAGTTTTGTGCTGTCTGTTAATGATGACTTCTCCCAACACAGAAGTTAAGAAATCATTTTCTACGGGAAATGTTGAAAGTAATGCATTGAAGTTGCATCAAATAAAACTTCACACATTTTCCCTATCAGTTTATATGCTGAAATATGGAACATTATTGATCCAAGCCTCTACAGCCTAGCACAAGACCCTCAAGAACCCCAAGGAACTTAAAACCAAAAATGAAACAAGCCATGGCCCAAGAATCCTAGAAAAGTTACAGAATCTGATTTCTTTGCACTTTTTCAGCATCCAAGAAGAGGTTCTCAGCAGTCCCATCACTGTTTAGTCCATTAGACCTTCCCTATTCAAATTGTCTGGTCCTAACTACACAGAAGACAGTGTCTAATGCCTATTTTTAGAGCTTTGGTATTTCATGACTACCAATAGTATTCTTTAGTATTTTACTAAAGTCCAGTCTGTGATAGATCAGGAGATTAAAAACAAATAAACAGAACATTCCCTCCACCCCAGGTGCTTTGAATGCTGAGATGGGAAACTACTAAAGGTCCCCTTGAAGAGCTGATTAGCATTACAGTCAGGGGCTCCTGCACTTTAAGATTCATCTCAGAAGCTCCAGGTTAGGGAGGAAATAAGCAAATCCATGTGAAATCCAAGCACAAGCACATGGTAAATGCTGGGATTTACCTTCACACACGCCAACATAGTCCTGTGTTTCAACTGCCTATTTCTCTCCAGCAGTCATCAGTTCCTAAGACTGAGGAGAGCGCCTGGGAGAGCAAAGGGCAAAAGCCCAAATCCACAAGGGGGCTGTCTTCCTCTCAAGTTGGGGATAAAATCTTTGTATCTTTTTTGTGTTCTTGTTTGACCTGGTTTATTTCTGATTGCTTATTAACTTGTAGGGTTATCTGTTGCATTTAATTATCATCAGTAAAAAAATATGATTGGAAGGCTCTGTACTATAGATATATACCCATATCAGTATTTGTGTTCGTTATATAAGATTAACAAATACATCCATAGGCACATAAAGAGAAAGATGTAATTAGATGTCGCAGAGATCTGAGGAACAAAATAAGATACTTCATAGTGATTTCACTTCAAAGGAGGGAGACTTGGCTGGCTATTGGCAGATGTCAAACAGTTCACCTTCGCTTTTTGGATCAGGGCTTGCCAAAAATGTGAATGCAGACTTGGTTTTAAGTGTGGTCCTCCAAAGCCTATCAATAAAGGAAATGCAAAATAGCATTGATTTCACTGCTGCCCAAGTGCCCAGGCTTCGATCTGTGACCATATTGACCCCACTCCCAGAACAAAATGGAGCAAAATGTACACAGCGGCAAAGCATCAAATGTCTTCGCTCATACCGACTATAATCATCAAAGAGAAGTTGATGTGGCAGATTGCGCCAATCCGTTACTTTTGTTGAGAGGACTATATTTCCTGTAAAAGAATAACATTGAGAGAAAACAGTACAGATACATTTGATATTCAGTTTTTATTTTTCTTGGATAAAATTGAAAAGCATATCCTGGTGGATGTATGTTCAAAATTTTAAACTGAGTATGGTATCAGTGATAATCAAAGGTGGAAGGATGATGTTGAGTCCAATGATAATTCCTAAAACTTATTTCCTGCATTCATAATTAGTAATGCAGAAATATTCTTATATGGTTAGTTGGAAGCTAGTGAAAAATAGCACTTGTGTTATGGCTTTATTTTTCTATTGTATGTGAATTGGAAAAGCAGACTTAAAGGATATGCAGTCCGAATATCAAAGAGTGCTATCTTGTTAGAGGTGAGATTACCCTTTTTCTTTCTATTCTTTTTTCTTACTCGATCTTATGTATGGGTTTTTTTAATGGGAAGAACATGAAATACTTTCATCTGTTTCTGGGATGGTGGTATGATCTACTCTTAACATTTTGGTAAATAAAATTGTGCCATTATGTCATTAATAAAGGCTAAAAAGTTACTTTCCTACCACTTCAGGTTACAGAACCTCCCCATGTGCCAGAAGAAGCAGTAACAGTATTCACTAATCAAATCACTAGAAAAAATATAAAATAAAATCCAGGCCTGTAATCCAGCTACTCAGGAAGCTGAGAAGCAAGAAGATTATAAGGTCAAGAAAAGCGTAGGCTGCAAAGCGAGCTTAAGGCTAGTCTGAGCAACTCCATGACAGATGCCATGTCCCAAAATAAAAGGGGGAGAGAGGGCTGGATATATAGCCCAGTGTATATAACACAAGTAATATGTTTGGTTACCATACGTGAGTGCCTAGGTTCAGTTCACAGTACTACATGGGGAAAAAAAGTAAAAAAGCATACGAACTTGTTTAGAATTGCCTCAAAAGTTGATACATGGAAACCTCTATTTTGTGTTTTAATATTTATTTTCTTTTATTTGTACTTATTTGTGTGTGATTCTGTATGTGTAAACCACATATGTGTGGGTGCTCACAGAGGTCAGAAGTGGATGTCATGTCCTCTGGCACACTGGATTCACAGGCAGTTATGAGCCTCCCGACTTGGATCTTGGGAACTGAATTTGGGTTGTCTGGAAGAAGCAGCAAGTTGACCATTGAGCCGGTTCTCCAACTTTTAAATAGACATTTTTAGAAACAATAAAAATCTAGTGTGCTTGAAAGCAGGTGGTTAGCAGCTGGAGAGCAGAGCTACAGGTTTGGGAATTAGACCTTGATTTGATTTCCATGTCCAATGCTTAGCAGCAGGCTTTTTAACGCTTCTGAGTTCCAGTGCTCTCCCCTGTTAAAGGTCAAAACAACTGGGGCATAGAGTGTTTAGAAGATAAGCCAGCATCTGGATTGAGGTTTTCCTATCCTGTGGAGTGGGCATGTGTGTTTACACGTGTGGGCACAGATGTGCATGAGGACTCGTGAAATTGATGTGTCTTCCTCGTTCACTCTCCACTTTTATCTATTGAGGCGGCGTCTCCCGCTGAACCCAGAACTCACCATCTCTGGCTGTTTTAGCTTGCCCCGGTGAGCCCTTGACTCTGCTAGCTTTGCAGACAGTCACCATGCCTGCCCAGCTTTGATCTGGATTCTGGAATCTGTACCCGGTCCTCACTCTTGAGGGGCAAACACTCTACCACTGGAGCTCTCGCCCCAGTACTGAACGAATGTTATGATGTAGCCACACACATGATAAAGGCTCAGTAATTAGTTGGCATAAAAATAAACATACTGCTTAAAGAAAAAAATATTAGAAGACAGAGTTCAATTGAGGTGAAATGGAGGGCAGAGGGGAGGGTACAGAGGTTACAGAGAGGGTCTTGTGATCAGAGAACACTATATCCATGTCTTGAAGTGCCGGAGTGAAACCCACTAATACATACAATTAATATGAGCTAACCATTATAATTAAAACACAATCACTGTTGTAGAGTGATGCTTGGCTGTTAGCCCATGCAGACTCTTTTCGGGACCACACACTGTGCTCTGTCTTTGGTCGTCTTCCCTCTCTGAGCCACAGGAGCATGTCTGTCCCTGCACTGGATCTGCACGCAGAAGGGAAGTCATCTCTCTTCTTTTACTAGCATTTCCTTTGGGGGAATTGAAGACAACGCACTCTGCATTCATCAAAACAAAATGTCACTGGATCGAGTGCCCCTAGAGGAAAGAAATAATACAATGTTTGAATTTTTAAACTAAGTATGGTATCAGTGTTAATCAAAGGTGGAAGGATGATCGGCACAACATTCTGTGTAAGAATTACTGAACAAGTAGAAATTCCTCCAAAAAAAGCAGGAAAAAATTTTAAATGTCACTTTGCAGAGCATGCAAAGCATGTTACGGATTTTACTTTAGCCAATTTGGTCACAAGTATTTCTTACGTTGATTTGGTCAGTGAGGTTGGCCCTGAAACAATATGAGGTCAGTGAAAGGACTCCATTTCTATTTTTATAAAGCACAGCTTTGCCAACTAACGAAACATACCCAAACATTTATTAAATAATCATTCATCCTAAGTAATCCTCAAAATACTTCATAAAATGTGTTTTGTGAATTCACGGTCCCTGTAGGCAATTTTGAGATATGATAATATTCTGTAACCTAATTTCCATCACCTAATATTTGGTAGGAGGCAAGCACTAATCCTTTTAAACCAATGACTCAGCTCAGAATAGCCTGTGAATAAAGGTAGTGGCTACAGGCAAGACTGGACTATCACTATTTCTTCATGTAAAGGGAAGGAAGGAGCATGGGATATGCTTCAATGCTTTGTATACTTCAACTTCACAGTGAGAAGTTCCACCCACCTCTGACCTTACACATACCAAGCCACCAGGTCTTCACTTCTCCTGTAACAAACCACGCTTGGCATTCATTATATAAAACAACATCTCATGTTAGTCGGAATTTGGATAATATCACACTTCTGTCTCTAGAATGTGACCTGCCTGTAAAAAGTTAGCCTGCCATCTTTAGAGACTGAAGAGTTGTTACATATATACTGTTTCTAGAAGTAGATGTTAACTAGCTATACAGAAGATAGTCCACTTTCTCTATATTGAAGCATTGTAGGTTATTATATCAGTGCATTGTAGTGAAATGAAATCTAATGCACTTGAACTAATTAGAGTTTGGTTCTCCTGAACACTATGTATATGAGTACAGCTCGACAAGGAAGAGGTAAAAAAAGAAAATAAGCATTTTGGTATCTAGCCATTCCTTATACCATATTCAGTGGCCTTGTTTCATTAGTCTAGAGATAGTTACCATTGAATCATCCATCAATTGTCTCCAGTCTCTCGCTAAATGTTCTTTGTATCTGGGTTCATTTTCCAGAATCTGATTTGTCATTTGACCAGAATTCTCACTTCTTTCACATCATAAAGAATAACGCTGTTTGCAAATTTATTGTATAACTGGTAATATCCAATCCATTTTCTTGGGGGAAAAAAGAGCTATCTTTCATCTTGATCCAAGAAGCCTATTAGAATGGAGGCCTTTTCCTAAACATTAAGGCTGATATCTTTATATTTTGCACCAGCAAAGATTAGTTTTACAATTGATTCGATTCCATCTATCTTAGTAAATTCAGATCAGTGGGCATTTCTCTACTTCCTTCTATGTGAGAACTGGTAGCTTTGTGTCTACTCTACCCGTGTGCTGTCATTTGCAAGGATGTTAAAGTGATGAAGAACAGGTCTTAGGATGTACCCACTGCCTTTCAGACAGACCCTCACCTGAGTCTACAGCACACCACAAAGGAGACTACTGGGCTCTCAGCTACAAGTCTATTACTTGCTGACCACTGATTTCCTAACTGCTTTGGAGTATCCTGCTTAACCCTTTTGAGGAGGTTTTGCTCATCCTCATTTTATAAATGAGAAGACAAGAAGCGAAAGAAAGCCGCATGCCAAAGTTGCTCAGCTGGTAAACAGCGGAAGTGGATCTGAAAGCAGCTCTGTCTCAACACCAAGGCTGCCATGCTGGCCCGTCTTCACCACATACTGGGCCACACAGCCCTCTTCAGGACACTGCTGCTTTGTTCGCAACTTCTGTCAACTTTCTCTAAACTCAGCCTCAGGTTCAGTAAGTCATGAGTGACTAAATGATATCGCCTAAAAACTACCATGTTATTAAAATCTCCTTTGTTCATTTTGTTCTGTGGTCACCTCATTAATTTATTTCATAAAATTCCAATTTCTTTGTGTCATCAAATAAATAAAAATTAACATTTCAAAAACTCAGCAGGTGATCCTACCCACAGTGTGGATATCTTTGTAGTCCACTTCCACAGAGGTCTTTTTCTGTCTTTTTTATATTAACTCCAGTTCCACTGGGTTTTAAGATCTACTAACCCTTCCCCATTAAATGTTATTCTTTCAAACCATTTACCAAGTGTGTTATTTTAAAGAAACTACTGCCCAACTTTGAAATAATGCACAGGTAGAGACTTTCCTCATAACATTTGGGTAAAATTTTATGTGGGTGAATGCTTTGCATCCAGCAGGTTGGATCACTTATCAATTTCTTTTTAAAATACATATACCTGCAAATGAAAACATTGAGTTTATAGTATTTTATCCTAAGAAGTGTGAACTTGGATAAATTCTCAAGTTATGACAGTATATTGCAGAATTTTAAAGCTAAATGAACAAGAATATAGAATTTCTGTACAGCCTCAACACTGAAATACTGAACAGCAGTTACAGTGATTTTAAATACATTATAATAAAATTCAATAAAATAAACTACTTATTTAGAGAGATAAAAATCTTTTTTTTCTTTTTGGTTTTTTTGAGACAGGGTTTCTCTGTGTAGCTTTACACCTTTCCTGGAACTCACTTGGTAGCCCAGGCTGGCCTCGAACTCACAGAGATCCACCTGGCTCTGCCTCCTGAGTGCTGGGATTAAAGGCGTGTGCCACCACCGCCCTGTGAGATAAAAATCTTACATGCAGAAAAATAAGCATGAGTATTCAACCCACTGGAATTTAAATATTCCCTCTTTAGATGATAAAAGACATAGATGACTTATTTTATTGTTTTGTTTATCTGTATTTTCTAGTTATTAACATTAGCGTGTGATTCCATTACACACAAAGTGAAGAGGATTTGACATTTAAAGGAGAAACATCGGTTACCCTACGTTGTGAGTATGTGGCTCTTTTAGCTCAGTCCATTGTGAAATGCACTTTTTTTTTTCATGTACGAGACTTCCAGCATGAGAGGTGCGCAAAGGGGTTTTCCTTACCAGGAGTCCTTTCAAGGACATGAACAGATCTGCTTAAAGGCTCTGGCTTGCTGAAGGCTGAGGATTGTCACGCCTGCCTCCTTGTGTTTGGAAGCTTTGGCGAGCAAATTTATATTTACAACTCTACAGCAGTGTGCCCAGCTCCCTAGTTTGTGCTCTGTAATGCATAATATATTCTTTCCTTGCCTGCAGATGCTCAGCTGCAGCCCCTCTGTATCACAAAGGAACCAGAAAAGGGGAAACAAAGTGGCCAGGGGTGTGTTGTACTTCCTTAGGGAGACCTTCCCAGTTTTGTGAACCAGAGTCTGCAGGCCAATACCATGTGATCATGCATTCACAGTCTGCTCAGACTGCAAAGACTGCCCACCTTCTCGGTCCAGGCTTTTTATCCTGTCTTCAAAACCCAATTTAAATATCTCTTTTTCAGCCTCACAGGGCCCACAGGGCAGACTCGGAACTAATTTCTTCCTTCTGTGCACAGCCACAGCACTGTGTTCATATTGCTAATACAGAGTGAATCATAATGCATAATGATAGATAGCTTGCCAGAATATTTTTCCTTGCCCTATCAGGAGAGAAGGAGAAGAAGAATATGACACTAATATTTTTTGAGCCTCTAGTGTTCATTAAGCATCATCTGTAATTGATGCTTTTAACAGCTTATATTATTCTCAATCTCAAATGCATGTGCTAGTGTCTTCACCTCCCAATAAAGGAAGTGAACTTTCGGTGAAGTTACACTTGGGCACGGGAACTGTGCAACAAACTGTGTCCTCCCAAAATCCTTATGTTGAACCCCCCAATGATACTATTCAGAGATAGGGTTCTTGGGAGGTAATTAGGTTTAGATGATAGCATGAGGGTAGAAACCCTTATTGTGAAATTAATGCCCTTTATTATAAAAAAAGAAACTCCTCCCCCCCCCCACACACACACACACATTCCACACAGGACACATCAAGAAAGCAGTCAAGTGGGTACTGACGTTCACATATAATACCATCACTTGGGAGGAAAGAGGATCAGAAATACATGTTCATCCTTGAATACCTACCAAGTCTAAGGCTAGCTTGACGTACATAAAATCAGTCTCAATATTATGGCAGCAACCAATAATTTTCTGATTGAATTTAAAATCCACTCTACAAGACAGAATGCATGTCAACTACTGTTAACTGAGTCAAAAGGTTATAGCTGACTAGGCCATATGCCATAGGAGGAACTGTAATACCATTATTCTGTTAAAAGCACATATTGTTAAACTGACTCCTTAAGTTCTTATCTTTATGAACATAGATTAGTGCATCTCTTAACCCTAATCAGAAAGAGCTTCATTTTGCAGTAGATGGTGATTACCACAGACACCTACAATTGTCAATATTTAAGATTATAGAGTGCTCAGCTCTAGATGGGAATCTATACCTGTACCTTAAGTCCCAAGTATCATCAAGGAAGAAGGGGTGGAAATACTGTAAGACCCAGAAGTGGTGGGCCTCTGCAGCAAAACAGTAGTTATTTACTAGACATGACAGAGCCATCACACACATGAACCCACAATGGCTGCCACTGCCTTCACAAGACCTGCACATAATTAAGAGAGTCACAATCCCAGCATGAACCAGAGAGTACTCATGAAGTTCCACATCCAGCTGAGAAGCTATTGTCAACTGATGGCTGGTGGGAGAAGGAGAGTCAATTTTCCTTAGGGATGTGACTCATGAGAAGAAACCTATGCTCCATTAGATGACTTACACCCACGAACATACAGGAAGCACTGAGCAGATTCAGTGGGGTTAAAAACAAAAATGAAAAACAGAAAGTTGGGACGGAAAGTGGTGGGAAAATGGGGAGGGGTTGGAGAGGAGGGAATGAGAAGTAGATTTGCTCAAAATACATTGTATCCATACACGGAAATTTCCAACAATGAAATATTAATAAAAAAATAGAAGAAAGGAGAAGAGAGAGAAGCAAGAGGAAAGAAGGGGAAGAGGAAGAAGAGAGAAGGGAGGGGGAAGGGAAGGGAGGGGAGAAGAGAACAGAGAAGGGAAGAGACGGGAGGGGAGAAGGGAAGGGAACAGAGAAGGGAAGGGAAACTAAGGGAAGGGAGAGGAGGGAAGGGGAGAAGGGAGGGAAGGGAAAGGAAGATCTCATTGCTATGTAGCAGCATCCATGGCTCTGAGGTTACAGAATTCACTTGTGTTCTCTGGGTGGTGTCGTGGATATTTGTGCTGTTATTTTGCTTAAGCAAAAACATTTGAAAAATTCAAAACTATATTAGCCTTTTGAGATTACTTGATGGTGTAAACAGGCTTTGATAGTGTAGACATAGGTCATACACAATTAGGCTAAATTAAGCAATCAATTTTAGAACAGTAACTATAATAAGATTTACTGATGTAATTGTGTTCAAAGCCTGTACTGGCCAGTTCTGTGTGTCAACCTGACACAAGCTAGAGTCATCGGAGAGGTAAGATCCTCAGTTGAGGAAATGCCTCCATAAATCCTAGCTATAAGGCATTTTCTCAATTATGGATCAATAGAAGAGGGTTCAGTCCATGGTGGGTGGTGCCATCCCTGGGCTGGTAGTCCTGGTTTCTATAAGAAAGCATGTTGAGCAAGCCAAGATGAGCAAGCCAATAAGCAGCATCCCTCCTTGGTCTTTGCATCAGCTCTGGCCTCCAGGTTTCTGCCCCACTTGAGTTCCTGTCCTGACTTCCTTCAGTGGTGGACTACAATGTGGAAGTGTAAGCCAAGTATACCCTTTCCTCCCCAACTTGGTTTTTGGTCATGATGCTTCATAGCAGCAATAGAAACCCCAACTAAGAGGAAGCCCAGATGGAATCTCATTGGGGCGACTTTCAAAAATGTAATGCTTACAGAGACTAAACCATCTTCTTCACAAATATATTTATTTTTATTTAAGTGTGTGAGTATTTTGACTATATGTGTGCATATGCAGCATGCATGTGCCCTGTGCCCACGGAGGCCAGAAGAGGGCATTGAATCCCCTGAAAACGGAGTTATAAGTGGTTGTGAAGTGCCATGTAGGTGCTAAAAATCAAACCTGATTTCTCTGCAAGAGCAGCAAGTGTGTGTTTAACTGCTGAACCTGGTCTTCGGCCCCTAAATGGTGTGTTTTTGTGAGAATAATAATAAACACAAGTTTCTCAGGAATTTGTTCATGGGTGCAAGCAGGGAAGTGAAACACAGGTATTCATATACCTTTGATGCAAAAATAGTTCTCCTCTACTGGAAGGGTAACTTTCCTAGCACCCAGCCCAGAAAAGGATGCAAATGAGACTTCACAAAAAGGAGAGACCCATCCAGCCATCTAATTAACAATGGTGATTAGTGGGAGGGGACAAAATACACATAGATGGACCTCACATTCAACAAGTTTCTTCCCTTTTCACTATATGACAACTTTTAAATTTGTATAGAAATATAAAAATGGGGAATATGCAGACTCAATGATCTTTCATCTATCCCAAAGACAGAGCAAAGATCAAGACAGGATGGTCCTTAAGGTAGAAGCAATGAGTAGAGAATAGGTTATTTGGGTTATTTAGAGCTTTCACCCTGGGAATTCAATTTCTGTGATTACAATAGTCAAAGGGAGAAGAGGATGCTGTACCTCACCCTCTGAGTCCATGAAATCCTACCCTACCTTCAAAACCCAATGTAAGTATTTTCCTCCAGCTCGCATACCCTCTCTGTCATGTCTCTCCACCCTGTCTTCAGAGAAATTGCTTATGCAGAATAAATCAGAATATGCTGGGACTGGTGCTTTGGTGGTGTTTGATCATCGTCCCACCCTTCCATTAGCTCCGTCCATCCTGAGAAGTGCTAGGAAATCATCAGATGCAATTTCTTATCAGCTTTAATAGCCTTGGGGTAGCAACTGGCCCTCATGCTTGCAGACTAAAAATTACTAGATATGGTTGATTAAAAATTAGAAATTAAGGTACACAGAACTCAAGATTTTTATTTTGTAACTCCCCTGCCCCCCCTCTGTGTGTGTGTGTGTGTGTATGTGTGTGTGTGTGTGTGTGTGTGTGTGTGTGTGTGTGTGTGTGTGTGTGTGTGTGTGTGTATAAAGGCATAAAGCAGTCATGATATCTTTCTTGATCACTCTTCACTTTATTGATTTTGGCAGAGTCTCTCAATTGAACCCAGCACTCTCCAATTCAGCTAGAGTAGATAACCAGTTTGTCCTGGTGTGATGGTTTGAAAGAAAATGATTCCCAGGGAGTGGTACTACTAGGAGATGTGGCTTTGTTGGAATACGTATGTTCCTTGTTAGAGAAAATATGTCACTGTGGGGATGAACTTTGAGATCTCCTATGCTCAAGCTATGCCCAGTGACATAGTTCACTTCCTGTTGCCTACAGATCAAGATGTAGAACTCTCAACTTCTCCAGCCCCATGTCTACCTGCATACTGCCATGTCCCGTCATGATGATAATGGACAAAATCTTTGAAATTGTAAGCCACTCCAATTAAATATTTTCCTTCATAAGAGTTGTCGTGGTCATGGTGTCTCTTCATGGCTATATAAACCCTAACTAAGACACTTGGAGATATATATATATATATATGAATGCTAGGAGGTAGCCACCTAACCTGCTTGCCTATACTTTTCTCAGTCTGTATTGTTTAGAGTTCAACATTTTAAAAGAATAAAATTTGAATGTTGCCCATACTTGATTATAACATGCATAACGTTTCTTCCCCTTTAGAGCAATTGTTATGCTGTGGTTTGTTTTGCAACTACATCAAATCACATTTTAATGGTGACTTTGGTTCTGTCATATTACCTACAGCTCCTATTATATATAAACATTATGGGAGCCGATTTTCCAAATCTCCTTGATACCATTCATTAGCAATAATCTTTAAAGAGGCACTCTCAGAGAAGAGTCTGGAGTGAGAATTTTCGGTGGCATGTGAGCTCTCCTGTCTGCTTCACAGCTTGCAGTCTGAGAGCAGTCCCCAGCTCAGACTTGAAAACGGGTGTCTTCGGGGGAACTCTGACTGCCTGTGACAGTGGCAGGAGGCAAATCAGGTCTCATCTAGGCACTGTTCATCCTGCTAAAGCTTCACTTCCTTTTATGCATGTTCATCAAATTCTATTTCCCAAAATACTTATGTCTCCCTCTAATAACATACACAGCTAACACAGCCCAACCTTTTTCTTAGTTCTTGAAATATGTCACTGTGCATGAATGTACTTAAAATCTACTCTATTACTAAGGATGCAAATGTTGGAAATGATGTAAAGATAAATAAATAGGAATCTTATACAGGAGCCATCAAAGGGTACTGCTGAAAGATTAAAGGTAAATATATATTATGAGACATGCTAATAAGGTGGTCAGAGACTCTTGAAATTAAGTCAAAATGTAATATACAGAGATGAAAGGAAATTAAATATGAAACCCTGTGATACTTATTAAGCCGTCAGTGGGAATCTAGATGATGATGTCACAACCAGGAGAGGAGAGACAACCCATGCAAAGTTGGACGAGATCCAGTTCGCGCTGTAGATTTATGCAGTTAATTTTGTCCCTTGACTGCATTCAGATGAGCATTTCTCCTCGACATACACCAAGAAAATTGCTGCATTATAGCTGTGTTAATGGTAATCAGCATGCTAATGAGCACCAGAAGGTCGTTACAGCAAAGAGAGGTTCAAAGATGTATAACCTACAGGAAACAAGAGCGTAATTCTTCAGGGACTGTGAGTGTCTTGTTTGTAGGTCATAGATTATTTGTTTTGGTCACTGCATTGCACAGGGAGTTTAATTTAAACTGGAAAAAAATGAAGCTTTTTGAATTGTGGGAGCAGCCCAGCTTAATTAAGAAAAGTAATACCAGATAGCTTTAAATTTGTGGTTTTAAAAAATTGTATATAAAATTGCAGGATAGTAGTAAATGATGCTTTCCAATGCGGAATTAGTGTTCTGCGGTTATGCAGAATGTGAGGTCCTTATTTGTTTTTATTTTTTAAGGCAGGAAATGCTTCGTGGCTTTCTGTCAAGGGGTCAAAATATCAGAGGTGAAAAGGGGCCAATATTCAGAAGTTAAGTCACATTATGGGCAAATAATCTGAGTCTTGGCCTTCTGGGGGAATAAAGAGATATTTCACTGTTTACTTCAAATGTGTGTTTGGCTTCAAAAGGTTAAGTGTGTATTGATACTGACAAAGGAGGCTATTCAATCAGAAATGCTGCTGTTCTTGCTTATGAAAAGGCTGGAGGACACAAATGCTGTGCAGACTGAGCTAGGAAGCTCTAGAACATCCCCCAGAAACCTCCTCTCCAACAAAGATTTGTACATTTTTAATGGTAGAAAAAAACAGTAATGCTGCTTGACGGTATTGTGCAGATTTTGTTCAAATGTCCTGTTAGGCTAATATGCTCCTTGGGTGGGCTCTATAAACTAAGAAGTCACCTTAGGAGTGAACGACAATAACCCGCATGTCCCTTGCCTGCTGGCACTGGGCTTTGCCATTGTATTTTAACTAAATATGTTCCAATCCCACAGAGGACAAATGAGATGCTTCCTCACATACACCTACATGGATGGTGGTAGATGAGTAGAGATACATGTAGGACACACCAGAGAATGTGTAATTAACTGATTTAAATCCATATGTAGAGGCTGTTGTCTTTCCTCAGGACATCTGTGACACACATACCTGCTCACACCATCTTCCACCTGTCCCTCAAGAACTATTTGCCTGGGAAAAAATAAATTTGTATGCCAATTCAAAAAAAATGCTAAAAAGGGGGGGAAAGAAGGAAGGGAGGGAGGAAGGAAGGGAGGGAGGGAGGGAGGGAGGGAGGGAGGGAGGGAAGGAAGGAAGGAAGAGTAATGCTGAAATATACAGATAATAAAAAATAATAATTTACCAATATAACAATAGAGTGTTGTGAACATATAAAGAGCAAACTTTTTTTTCCATTTTTCTTTATTAAGAAATTTTCTACTCACTCCACATACCACCCACAGATCCCACCTCCTCCCTCCTCCCACCTCCCAGCCGTCTCTCCCAAGCCACCCTGCATCCCCACATCCCCCAAATCAAGGTCTCCCGTGGGGAGTCAGCAAAGCCCAGAACACTGAGCCTAGGCAGGTCCAAGCCCCTTCCCACTGCACCTAGGCTGCGCAAGGCGTCACACCACAGGCACCTGATTCCAGAAGCCTCCCATGCACCAGGAACAGATCCCGATCCCCCTGCCTGGGTGCCCCCCAAATTGTTGGAGCCAAACAACCATCTTCCATGTCCAGAGGGCCTAGTCCAGTCCCATGGGGGCTCCACAGCCACCAGTCCACAGTTCATTGGCTTCCACTAGTGTGGCCAGTCTTCTCTGCACGTCCTCCCATCATGATCTCCACATCCCTCGCCTCCAGAATTCCTCCTCTCTCTCATCAGTTGCATTCCCGGAGCTCAGCCTGGTGCCTGGCCGTGGATCTCTGCATCTGCCTCCATCAGTCACTGGACAAAAGGAAGAGCAAACTCTTTCCACACAGAAATCTCCCACATAGCAGTCAAAGCAGACACTGTATTTTTGTTGAAGAACGTTAAAGCCGGATGTGACATTATGTTCTGCTGAGTTTGCAAAGGCAGAAGAATCGCCCCCCTTTATGCAGCTAAGCACAGACCACCCATGCCGCAGATGTCATCGAGAGAGGCAATCACTGATCAAGCCAGAGCACTGGATGGTCCCCTCAGTCACAATGCTCCTTCTAGTATCAGAGGCTCCTCCCCTGTATCACACTCTGAAGTATACCTGGTACTTGGGGTCCCCATCTGAGTTAGCTATGGGCCTTCGTCTAGAGGAAACATTAATGACTATCTCTAAAGGAAGAGATATTCTTGCAGCTCGGGAAATGCCACCTAAAGTATATCCTAGCCTCCAACAGAAGCTGGAAGAGGGCCCCTGGCTCCCTAACCTCCCACAGAAGCTGGAAGAGGGCCCCTAGCTCCCCTTAGGACTGCATTCAAAGAGATAGATGGCAAGTCCTTGAGAAAACAGTCCCAGGTCATGAAGCTGCCCAAAGACCTGTCTGGTCTTCTAAAGGACTGAAGGGGAGCACATGATTTCTAAGGTATAAATTCTGAGAAAAGGGGAACAATCATTTTCCTCTTTTTCAGTGATGAGAATTAAGCCTCTCAGTGAGATTTAAAAAATGTTCTTATGTAATCCAAAATAACTCCCCTGGGCTGCATGGTCTGGGAGCAGCCTTTGGGGATTGAAGAATCCTAAGATCCCAAGGCATGGGGAACCCAGGAGACTGAGAGAGTCTAGCTTAGTATCTCTGTAACTTCAGTGTGCAGAGAATCATCTGGGGACCTCACAGCATGCAGATTCCAACTTCAACTCCGGGGGCGGGGCCCTGATTCTGTATCTCTAACCAGCTCTCAGCACACTTAGAAGCTGTACCTCTAGCCCCCAGGTGATCCTGGAGGTGCTGTCAAAGCCCAAACCCAGACAGGCAACTGCTTCTGTGCAGTGGCTGCCTCCAGCTCCCACCAGTAGAAAACCCAGTTACTAGGTGCCTGCCTTTGAGTTAATCCTCCAGGCTCTTTATTGTTGTTGTTGTTGTTATTATTATTATTATTATTATTTGAGGAACCCCAAAAATCAACAGTGCTCTATTAAAGAAAGATTATGCTTCAGAATAGTATAAATTTAGAGCCTTAGGTGGGTAATAATCCCCAAGGAGAGGTGCTGAAAAGATCGCTCAGTGGGCAAAGGCACCTGATACCAAGCCTGAAAACCTGGGTTCCATCTCTAGGATCAACACTGTTGAAGAGGAAAAGCTGAATCCTGCATGTTGTCCTCTGATCTCCACATGCTCCTCATGGTACATGGACACCTGCACACATGCACACACACACACACACAAACACACAGAGAAGGAGAGAGAGAGGAGGGGAGAGGGAGAGGGAGACCCAAAATAAATAAATAAATAAAATAAAGTTATTAAAAAAGGAGAGATGCATGATGGCCTGAACCCTACCGACAGACCTTTCTCACGCCGCATAGGTAGAGATGCAATCTGTCTTCTGATATAGTTGACCCACGGGCTCTGCTTATGCAGAGAACATAACATAACTAGAGAACACAATAAAATGGGGGTGCTAACATCTCCACAAAACCTCTAGAACTTCAAGGCAATTTTCTGACTTCTGATTTTATCAACACAACCCTTTATATATTCAAAGCCAACTAGCTGTTTGTCACCACTTACATTAGGACTTATCTGCTTTAGGTGAAACTCCCTAGAGATTTGCAACCTCTCAAGGCTTCTATTTCCTTCACTGATTAATATAATTCATAGTACCTACTATTTAATTAAGCACAAATTAATGCCAATTAAGGAGTTAGTCCTTATCTCAGAAAAATGTTGTTGAGTAAAGACTTCGTGAATACAAACACTTTCATTTGCTTAGCTTATCAGCTACATTAGCCCTATGAAGGGATTTATGAACAGGAATTAAAAACATATCCTAGCCGGGCAGTGCTGGCACACTCCTTTAATCCCAGTACTCAGGAGGCAGAGGCAGGCAGATCTCTATAAGTTCAAGGCTAGTCTGGGCTACAGAGTGAGTTCCAGGAAAGGCTCCAAAGCTACACAGAGAAACCCTGTCTTGAAAAACAAAACAAACAACAAACAAAATGTCCTTATAGTAGGACATAGTAGCAATCATGTAGATAAGCTTACACCTGAGCAGGCCTGCTGGAAATGTTTATGTCTCACAGTCAGCTCCTGCTAGAAGACCTGAGACATTAATGAGGTAGAAACATATATGGAAACCTACATCTCGGGAGTCTATCACAGGTCAGGAGCAATGTTTATATGGAGGGCAGTTCTTTGTCTATTCTGGATGCTGTAACAAAATAACTACACACTGGGTGACATATAGACAACAGAAGTTTATTCTTTACAGTTCTGGTCCAAGATCAGGATGCTGGTAGGTTTGGTGTCTGGCGAGTCCAACTCCCTGGTTCCCAGATGGCTATATTTTCATTTGAACCTGGATTTGAAGAAAGAGCAACAAGGTTTTTCTTTTACCTTTAAAAAAACAAAAACAAAAATAACACTACTTTCATTCATGAGGTTTGTCCTGTGACTGAATAACTTCCAAAATCCTCCACCTATTAATATTTTCAGTTTAGCGGTTAGGGATTTAGGAAACACAGACATCCTAACCATAGAAATGTTAACTGACACTTCATCTTGGTTGGATCAACTATCAGAAAACAAATGCTTCTCTTGCTTCTACCCCAAATCCAGCTTCCAGATATAAAGAGGAAGAGTGTGTGGAACTGGGGGAGAGTGGAGACCAGCACTATCTATACATTCCTCTTCAACCTACACTGGCTGTGCCTGTTGGTGACTCAGCATGCTCCACCTTCTCTGCAAAGTCCTGAGTCTGGAAATCCTGCAGGTGGAGAACTTTCAGTTATTCCTGAGCCTTCTGGGGAAATCCAAGTCTCTACCATGTGCATTATACTATGAGTTCGGCTCAGGGGTCATTCAGTTCTCTGTTGTATTGTCTCCAAGACAGGTCAGTTATGTGTCAATGAGAATTCTACAATGCATGATAATAGAGAAAGCCTCAATGGTACCAGCTAGGTGTTTGTTCTCTCTGACCACACTTCTGTTCCTTCAGAGTAAGGATCCTCAGCAGAGGTCCTCAGCCTGTGGGTCATGACCCCCACAGGAGTCCCATATCAAATATCCTGCATGTCACATATTTACATTACGATACATAACAGCAGCAAAATTACAGTTATGAAGTAGCAACCAAATAATTTTATGATTGGTGATCAGCACACCATGAGGGACTGTATTAAAGGGTCACAGCATTAAGAAGGTTGAGAACCACTGTTCTGGAGCTCAATGCCCTGTCAGAATTCCAAATGGGGGGGTGGAATGTGGGCATTGAGCTCTCTCTCACTGTTCCTTGACACACATTGTCACTTCCTCACACCAAACCTAAGACGAGAAAATGGAATGGCACACAATTTCTTCTCTCCTCATTCTCTTGGAAGCAAAGATGATGTCTTTTCCTACATCCTTTACCAGCCTGAACCTCCTTCACAGACAACTCACCCCGTTGGTCCAACCTCACCTATACTAGAAGACTGGAGGAAGAGGCACATAACATGCCATGAGGGGACCTAGACAGACACGAGACAGGTAACACCGAGGGGGCTAAAACAGAGAGATGGAAGAAATATTCCTGGACATGGTCATTGAGCTCCCAATTAACCACACGTGTAGGGGGCTGACTTAGCTTTTTGTGTGAATTAATAAACTTGCCTACTTGTTCCAGCTGTTTCTAGTTGGAGTCTTTGTTAAAACTGAAAGTCTCCAAACAGATGTGCTATCCTTCTGAAACATTCCTAACATCCACCAAGACAGATGAATAAGCTGGTGAACCTGGTCTAGATGTTCAAAGGAACTGCCAACATTAGTACTCTTAGGATGACAAGGACAAAAGTCCCGAGTTGCCTTCTTCTCAATGTCCTCATTTCTCACAGCAATTTGGAAGAACTGGTTGGCCTTCCTCCATGTCGACTACTCCCTCCTCCTCTGCCAATTCTTGGGTGGAGTACTGAAGGAAAAACTGCATGGGTTTCTTTACTAAAAACTTTTTATCTCCTCCTTGACCTGTGATGTAATTCAACCTACTTTGCATGAATCACAAAGTTTATGACCTGGCCGTCCTCTTTCCTCAGCTTCTGCCCATCTTTGACTGACATTCTGTGTCTCAGTCAGCCCTACTTGAGAGTCCCAGGATTCGCTGGGTCACTTTTGCCTTTTGGTTTCTCTGGTCCTTCCTTGGGATCAATTTCCCAACACTAAAGAGTGATAAACCCTCATTCATCTTTCTTTTCCTGCTGCACTCACTGGACCCAGAAAATACCGTCCTCGTCTCCCATGTATATCTCACAACAACACTTTTAATTTTTTATTTTATTTTACTTATATCTGTATATATGCACATAACTATGCACAAGTTCCCATGTAGACTAGACAGATATAGGATGCCTTGGCACTGGAACTAAAAGCATTTGTAAGCTATGGGATACGGGTGCTGGGATCCAAACCCCAGTCCTCTGATAGAGCAGTAAGCAGTCTTAACCACTGAGCCATCTCTCCATCTCTAGAATGCATACGTTAAGAATGAGGTTCTAATCCACAAAGACACCCCTACAATAGGCTGCTGGCAATGGTCGAGAGACAGCCGGAACTGACCTACTCTGGTGATGAGATGGCCAAACACCCTAATAGTCATGCCAGAAACCCCATCCAAGGACTGAGGAATCTGGATGCAGAGATCCACGGCTAGGCCCCGGGTGGAGCTCCGGGAGTCTAATTAGCGAGAAAGAGGAGGGTTTATATGAACAAGAATTGTTGAAAGCAAGGTTGGATAAAGCACAGGGACAAATAACCAAACGAATGGAAACACATGAACTATGAACCAAAGGCTGAGGGGCCCCCAACTGGATCAGGCCCTCTGAACAGGTGAGACAGTTGATTGGCTTGATCTGTTTGGGAGGCATCTAGGCAGTGGGACCGGGTCCTGTGCTCAGTGCATGAGTTGGCTGTTTGAAACCTGGGGCTTATGCAGGGATGCTTGGCTCAGTCTGGGAGGAGGGGACTGGACCAGCCTGGACTGAGTCTACCAGGTCGATCTCAGTCCTCGGGGGAGGCTTTGCCCTGGAGGAGGTGAGAATGGGGGGTGGGCTGGGGGGAAGAGGAGGGGGACAGGAGGGGGAGAACAAGGGAATCCATGGCTGATATGTAGAACTGAATGGTATTGTAAAATAAAATAAAAGGAAAAAGATGAGTTTCTATTTCATCTTCTGCTAGATGCCTAGGTGGTACAAGGATCCCATGAACATGCAGGAGAATTAAAAGTTATTAAACAGAGGGTTGACTTCATGTCACATCATACTGCAGTCATGAAAGAATCCTACCAGCATCAGAAAATAGTAGCATGAACTGTAATCATGAGAAGCCACCTAGAGGGACTGGTCCAGTTCCTGTGGGAAAGGAAGAGTAGGTGTGAGAAACGGTTTCATAAAGCCTGGCATGGTGAGGCATGACTAATACCAATAGTTGGGAGGCTAAGACAGAAGGATCACAAATGAGAAGCCTGCTTGGACTTCAAAGTGAGTTCCAAGCCAGTCTGAGCTATGTACTAAGATCTTGTCTCAAAAGAAAAAGAGATGGGGGAAAAAAGGGAGGGAGGGAGGGAGAGAGGGATGGGAAAAGAGGGAAATGGATAAATCAGAGAACACAGGTGTTTCTAGGGACTTGCTAATTTCACCATCAAAATTCCTCTCCAGTCTCTTAAGCATCAGTTTGACCTTTAGAAGCATGCCAGTATAACAGACCTCACATCAACACAGTGCATGTGTGTACATGTGTTCAAGTGTGTACATATATGTGTGGATGCCTGATATGTCTGTCTACTCTCCATACTGTACTTCAAATCCTAAGAATTCAAATTACTTATTATATTCCTATCAGGAGCAAAATAAAAGCATTTTCTCTAATGGCAAGCAGGCGGAGAGGAGTAAAATTAGCTTCAAATGAGCATGAAAGAGCATAATGTTCTAGTTTACAGGGAACCAGAATATCCTGCAGCCTTTTTCTTCCTCATTCTTTGTGGCGACCAGAGAATCATGCCCTAAGGTTTTCCGCACAATATATGTAGATGGGAGTAGAAGGCGCAGCAGTGGTGTGGATTCAAAGACAGTGCAATTAAAAAGACAAAGGATAATTTGTTTGTCTTTAATGTGCTGCGTCTTCTCTTCAAAGTCACCATGAATCCACCATCTTCACATAATGTAATTCAAAAAAAATATTATTTTAGGCATAAGAAAATTCTATAGACGGAAACATATTGGATGAAGTATTGCTTGTGGTGTAATTTTAATTCTGAAAGATCTTGCTAAGAGGGCTTATTTAAATAGGCTCTCCCTGAGATGAATATTTAGAAGAAAAAATTCCTACAGGATGATTTATAGCAAAATTATATGAACAGAATGAAGGACAGAAGAATTTTATTAGAAAAGGGTCTCATTTCCACAAAATATAAATTATACCTTTTAGAAAATATATTGAATTTTATTAATATTCTGTAGACAGCCTGAAGTGTTAATCTCCACCCCTACCTATAAGACTTTCATTATGATGTACAAGGTGTATTTACCCTTTAACCAAATAATTTTTGAGCAACTCGCTGGAGTCTCCAGTTTACATACCCTACAAAATATTTTTGCTGCATTTACAAAATGTATATTTTTGTATTGTTGGCAACTTTTAATGGTCTATGTGTGGGGTGTGTATTTTATATATAAATTTTCATGCTTTTAGCATTACCATGCCAGCACACATATTGAAGATGAACTTCTGTATTTGATAACTGAAGAAAAATGTTTGTCCAACAGCTACTGTTAATGTTATTATCATATTAACTGCCTCTTTAATAGAGACACAATTTGGGCTTTTTCAATGAAATTATTAAAATTTTGCCTTGTATCATGTTAAAATTTATAGTCAGAAGAATTACTTAGGGTATACAAGTAAGTGATCACCATATTTATGCCTGGCATTTGAAAATGACCTCATTTAGACCTTGGTAGCTAATATTTTTGATGAAGAAATTGACTTATTACAGTATAAAAAACTTGGTCATAAATCCTTTTCCAGTCTCTATCAGTCTTGAAAATTGAGCTCCTTGGGTTGATGACTTTGTTGTAAGAAATTACAGGCAAACTGATCATGGATAAAGTGTAGGCTTCAGCAAGGACAAGTTCGAATTTTGACTCTATGGCTCCTTCTACTGAAATTCCATTTGGCTTTGTTTGTTTATGTATTTATTTATCCTCACTATATTCCAAAAGTAATTTGAGATGACTCAGAAGCTAGCTACCCATGTTGTTGAGTCTTAGAATGTGTCAGTCAGAAGCTAATATTAGAATAAGACCACAGGACAGTTTTAACTGGAAGTCATACATGCAGACTTCTCCTGGTGACCCATCACTGCTGCATGCTCCAAGGTCTGGATAAGCCAGGAATGGTGGTTTACATCTGTAATCCCAGTGCTCAGAAAATGGAGGATAAAGAGTTTAAGGTCAGTCTGAGCTACATAGAGAGACCGTGTCTCAAACAAACAAAAAATCAAAACAGATTTGTTCAAAATAAAATGGACTTGTGAAGTCTTAGGTTACTAATATGATGTAATTTCTTACCCAATAAATCAAAACTGCCTCAGTTAGGTTGCATACATCTCCATAGAAGTGACCCAAATGATAAAGCAGTGCTTTTTCATTCCTAAGGTTTACTCTTACATGTTGCCCAGTGATCTCAGTCTCTGTGAGAAACTCTGAGCCTCCACTGTAACCAGTTCCATTGAAACCCTTTCTCTGCCTGGTTAATTCAGTTGCATGCTTTCATCACTCAAGCTACTGTCAGTGAAAATATATAACAAAGGAAAAGAAGAAAACAGAAACTCTCTTTGGCAGCATTTGGGGACTTTAAAATTAAGAAATCCCCATCCTTCCTGCTACACGAGCCCAAAGCAGCACATTCCCTGGCATCCTTTCAAATGGCCTGAACTGTACCCCTCCCTCCCTTTGATTTATCCCTCTGCTGGCCCTGCAGGAGAGCATCATTTTCCCCCCTGCCCTCTGTCCTCTATATTTCATTTCAGGTGTCTATCGAGGCTACAGAAGATGAAGCTCTCTGCTTCCCCTCGCACTAAAGTTCTATATGGAATCAGTTCACCTGTCTGTCACTCCTCATTAAATCCTTACCCTCTTCATTCACATCCTGATCTTTGCAAATGAACATTTGCTTAATAAATGTTCCCAAGACTAACAGTGCAGAGTGAAAATCCCACACAGCAGTAAATTATTAACTCAGTCACAGAGGGAGTGCCATATATGACTTTTCAGAATGAGTTATTATGTGGATCATCATGTAATTATGAATTTTTCAAGCCATGATAGAGGAAAATTGAATATTTAATATTTTATGGACATATTCTACACTGAGGACATCTTTCAAAATTTTATGATAATTTTTAGAGTGAGCGAAGAGCAGAACAAAAGTTACAAAATAATTGCAAACTTGAATATTTAATCACTAGGGACATTGTTGGTTATTTCTCAAATTATATAACGTAACCAAGGCTATGAACTTTTAATCATAGTGAATTCAAGTGGGGAAAAAGTACATTAAAACCAAGTGACAAATATGTTTTAGTTGTTTAAGAAATCAGAATACAGGGGTTATGGTTGTCAAATTCAGATCTTAAAGTGTAAATATTCCATTTGTATGAGAGGTAATCTTTAGTGATTTGTTCTAAGTGAGCTAGCATTGAAGCAAACAAGTTTGTTAAATAAACACTTTTAAAATATTATAAAATGTTCAAAACCAATACTAAAATACAAACTCCAAAATCATTAGAAACTCTTTATAAGAAAATAAAACTGGCATTTGCAAAAGAAAAGCAATTTTCAGCTTTGATTAAAAAGAAAGGAAAAGGAAAAAGGTAACAAGCCCATGTACAAATGTACAATCGCTCACAGCAGCCTTAGCTTCTGAATCCCTCTGTGCAGGGTCTGTGGACTCATGCATCCCATCACAGTGTGATACTCAGCTCTTGAGTTATCACTCATGTTTTAACTTGGAAGACTGGAGCATTTGGTGATTTCAATTATCTCCTGTAGGTCTTTCTGGTTGCTGAAGAGAGCCATTCCCCAGGTGCTAACGCAGGACACGTGGTGGATGTTTAAAACCCAAGGTTCTCAGCCCTGGTCGAACATTTGTTCTGCCTCATCCTTGGCCCAGATTCCTAACTGATTACTGGGATGATGCTGGGCATAGACTTTTTATTTTAAGTTCAGAACATTTTGATTTTCATCTGGGGTTTAAAAATCACTTACAAACCTACGGGTCTGCTATTATCCTGTTTCTAAAGATAAAAACCATATTTCTAAAACCTCAAAGGATGCATCATTTGGAAACATCAGTATTAAAGCCCTAAATATACAGAATAATTACTAGTCAGTACTGGCCCTCAAATTGCCCATAATCTAATGAAGTGTATGAACAAACAACCAAAATGTAGCACAAGTGCTGTTGCTAGTGTAATAGTAGACATCAGGTGTTGTATACTACTGGAGGAAACAACATCCACAGGAGAAAGGTAGCCTTTTCAAAAACTGAAATTTGATTGAATGTGTGTGTGTGTGTGTGTGTGTGTGTGTGTGTGTGTGTGTGTGTGTGTGATAATATTAACCATTCATTTATTTGTTCATTAATTCTATTATTCATTTAGGAAACGTTTGAACGACTATGACTCCCAAGTGTTATCTTCCACAGGATGTAGAAAGTCACTGAACATAAGTAGAACGCATTGGTTAACCATTGTTGTGTGATAAGACACCGGGTAGTTGACTTATCATCTATTTATTTGCTCGTGGATTAGAAGCTTGGACTGGGTTCAACGGTGTCATCAGAAAATAATTATGGGTTTAGGTTATAATCTTGTAAGATCTTTCAAGAAAGTGAAATTTGACAATGCCACTATACCTATCCTGGAAAATGAATATTTTTAGTGAGGTGACCCCTTTCTTGGGAATGTTTCAAAAGTCAGATCTACCTATGGCAAAAGGAGTTAGAGGGAGAAAGTCTGAGCAGATTCTCAAACTTGGCGACTAATCCCCCTTCTCATTATTTTTCCAGTACTGTTCACAGCCCTGTAAATAGAGACATTGGTTATTCTCTACCCCTTATAATCCTTACATGAGGATCCCTTTCCTTACAAGGGCCCAGCAGGTAGCGGTACGGTTTAAAGCAAATTCTCTAGCTCAGACTAACCAGGGTTCCCAGAGCTGGCACTGCAGACCGGCTGGAATCTCCCATATCAATCATTGAGGAAGAAAATGATCAATGGACTTGCCTATAGGATAACTGACGGAGGCAGTTTCTCAGCTGATGAGCCCCTTCCCAGATGACCCTACCTTCTTTTCAAGTTGACGAAAACTAAGCATGAGTGTGAATAGGAACATATAAATATTTGGTAAATGTTTGTGATAACTCCTGTGGACATTTTTTCTGTTGTTTGCATTATGATCTGTGTTTCTTATCATTTTACTTGTGCCTGTGACTGTCCTGCAGGCTTGATGTATTTTTATTATCAAATGGCTACTCCACAGATGAGGAGGCTAAATACCAGGGCAGGGAAATAATCTTCCAAAGCCATCTAGCTATTAACAGGCGATTAGGATTCTGACCTAGGTCTGTGTGACTCTAAGGTGACAGTGAGTTGGACAATACATTGAGCATCACAGAAGTCCATAGACCATCACAGATGTCTGTAACCCATGCCACAGTATAAGAATTCAGAATCTTTGTTGGTGGTAATCCTTAAGCAGCACACCAAGCATTGTCTGCACCTCAGCAGGGCATACATCTTAATGAAATAAGGGAGCCCAGCCCCCAGCTCTGCCAGACACTTGGAGCAGAGTCAAGCAGCACCTGATGAAATCTTTCTGTCCTATGTCTCCAAATCCAGATGTAAGCCCCTTGCTTACAGAATACAGACTGAATGAAGCTCACACTTCTCACAGCAGTCAGCAACCTCACCCTCCTGCACTCTTCCTCCTCACCTCGCTGCCCTGCTGTGTGCCACCCATCCATCCCCCAGTAGGTCAGGCTCCCTGTGCTCTGGAACAGGTATCCAGGAAGGCAGGAGAGTCCAAACAAGGACGCCAGAGGGGAGCAGATCAACCCGCAGATTCTAAAACATGGCAGGTTGCTCGGTAATTGGTGCCTCCTCTGTTCTCTCACAAGTAAGAAGCGAATGACGTTCTTCTATGGTAAGAATTGAACTAGATACCACATCCAAAGCACAACACAGTGATTGCCAGCACTTGGCACTGCAGGAACCTGGTCGGCCTTCAGATCACGCCCCGTCCCACCTGTGCTCAGGTTGCTGGTTGAAAACCACCTCCTCTGCTGTCTAGGCAGCCTGCCCCAGTGTCTTCCATAAATTCCCTTTCCTCCTTCCCCTCACCTCTTCAGCAGGAAGCTGTGACCTCTACTATAACACTTTAAGCTGGATTTCGGTGACTGGCTTCTCCCTTCTATTAAACCGTGAATTCTGCTGGAACCTGTTTATCTAACTAAACACAATACTTAGTACCTAGTGAGCTCACAAATGTTTGTTGATTAACTCAATGTTTTTCTCTATTTACTTGGTTATCACTAGTATTCAAACAATATTTTAATGTGAAGTCAGAGCCAATGGTGTGTGGAAGAGGAGATTTTTCTCCTAAATTCCCAAGCACATCCCCTTTCCATTCAAAAGCCATTTTGGCTTCAGAATCTTTGTTTGCAAATTGTATTGGTCTTCCTTTAGAAGCATGAGGGAATTTTTATGACAGGAAAAGCTAATGCTTACAAAACCTTTTCATTGTAAATGTTGATTATTTATGAACTCTTACAGGAAGGAGACCCTCTGGACGCTGGCACATGGGAGAAGCCTTCCCCCCAATTTATAATGAATGAATGTTGGAGTAAACCTCTTCATTAACCAGATAGAGAAAGGAACTTACACTCCACAGTAATCACTCTTCTCTTCAAGCACAAATGCCCCATAGACTCCACTTCCTGACTGGTCTCTCATGGGACAGTCCTCTTTCTGAACTGCTGAGTGCAAGGATTCTGGTAACAGGTAGACTCCCCAAAGCCAGTGGCTCAGAGCAAATGCAGCCACAGTTCTGGAAACCCAGGGGTGGTCTTCGCTGGCCAAATGCAGTCCTTTAAGCAACTGAGTCAGGAGCCCATTAAAGGTGTTAATTTTGCATGATGTGGCACAACAAGTTTATAAATAAATAACAAATGACCCCCGCAGTTCCTCCCTCTGCATCTCTGTGTACCTGCTGCAACCTTGGCCACAGCAGGAACCTCCTGGTGCCTCCCAGGATTGCCTTAAAAAAAAAAAAAAAAAAAAAACAAGGAAGGAGGCATTTCTCTCACCAAGATATGAGGCCTTCTGGTACCTTCAGCACTGGATCCAGTCACCTTTAGGAAATTCCCATCAACATACCTTCTGTGACTAGATGTATTCAATTTAAGATTATCATTCTAAACTGCAAGAACAAAACACAGATGTGAGAATTTTAGAAAAATGTACTGTTGGGGGCCATTAGAAAAAAAATACTGTTTAAAATATATAACATATGTAACTATTAAATACATAAAAATCTCATGTACCAAGAGGCAAAACATGATGAAAGTTGCTGAATATTTTAAGTACCTATATTGCTGCATAAAATGGTTTTGTGCCATAGAATTTTCTATTGCAGGAGATTTATGAAATTTTGTCAACGTGGTAGATCATGCTGAAGTCAGGCGAAATACTAGCACACTTTAGGTTGCTTTCAATTTTTAATTAAGTTTGAGACTGCAACTTTGCACTTGTGAGTGTGCGTGCAAATAAATACATGTGAGTGCTGTTGTGATTAACACAAATGCAGGTCTGCGCAGATGTCCAGGTGCCCTTGCCAGTTGACCCTTCCCACTGTGTAGAGTTCTTGGGGCTGGATCTGTGCAATGGTTATACTCGGTGACAAGTGACAAAACTCCACCTCCTTGGTCACTCTGCTCACTGGAAAGAAGGAACTGAATAAGCCCCAGCGGTTCCTTCCTGGGTTCCCAGTCACCAACATAAATCAGGAGGACTAAGTTTTTTGAGACTAGCCATGTTTACCATGTTCCTAAAGATGGGAACAGACTGAATTTTAGCAGCTAACTAAAATCCATCTGATGTTAACCCTGGGGTCTTGCTCAAAAGCACTCTTGAGAATTAAGTTATTCAGGATACAAAACATTAAGCAAGCATGAACTTAACAAAAACAAAGATGACTGGTAACAAATAACTCAGATACACATCACGAAAGGCCTAGGGTGAAGAAAAAAGAGAGAACAAGAACAGAGAATTTCCAAAGGACACAACTCAAATCCTTTCTGTCCATAACCTGCCCTGCCACCTACCTCCATTCTTCAGGATCAGCTCCCAGTATCCTTCATGCCTGGAATACAGACCATATAATTTGGTGTGCAATCATGTACTCTTCTGTCTTGTTCCTAAGCTTTCTGTGTGTTTCCGTCTGTCCAAACCCAATTCCCACTCTGGTTGGAGGTCAGCAACTCCATCTCACACATTTGTGTGTCTCTGGGATCTAGCACAGCATGGGACAAATCAAAAGTTTCAATAACTGCTCCTTGGACGAGCAGTTAGAGACTTGTTTGGGGGTCTCCAGTAATCTCCTTCCACATTTCCTCATTTCCTGCACTTAGACCCTCGCCTGACGATTGTGTTTCTATTTGTTATACACCTTATTCTTTACCTTTTTATCACAAATTATATGTATGTCTAATACTGACATAAAATTCCACTGTGAAGCCCTGTCACAGAGTATTTAGATATTTCTCTATTGGTAGACATACAACGTGCTACCATTTGCTAGATTGACATAGTGGTATTGCACAAAATAAACACCCATGTGTCCTTTGTTCTTGTGCCTCTGCTTCTCCAGACTCCAGGAGTAGGACAGAGTTAATGGCTACTTTGTAATTTTTCACATTATTAATGATATTTCCAGCTCACTTTCCTGACATGTCTCAAAGTCGCCCACCCCCAATATTGTGAGTGTGTGCTTCACCACACTCTTGGCAGCACTGGCTACCTCCAATCTTTCCACAATTTAGCACCACAAAGGAAAGAGTTAGATTAAAACAGAAAGAAAATAGGACGGAATAAAAAAAGGAAGGAAGAGAGGGATGGAGGAAGGAAAGGAGGGAGGGATGGAGGAAATAAAGGAGGTATCTCATTTTGGTTTTAGTTTCTCTGACTGCCAGTGAAATTAACTTCCTTCATTATTCATTTGCATATCTTGTTTTAAAAACTGACTTTACTTTTAACTTTTTATATTAAATGTGAAGCCAAACATTGTATCTTAGGGATATCTTTCACTTTTAAATTACATACATATTGTTCCTCCAGATAAATCTTACACCTTGTCAACTTCTTGAGGACAATCTCTGCATCTTAGAGTCTGCTTTACAAGCCCAGATTTAGCATATTTTAATGTTTCCATGGAGGGATACTCAATAAACTCATTCCACATCTTCAACCAATACTTAGCAACAGTGATTTAGCCACAGGGTCTAAGCCATTATTTAGTTCCATCATACTAGGATGGAACACTCAATAGCCTCAAGTTTCTGAAAGATCAAGTGAAGTTTTTCTTTTTGTAGACCAAATAAAACCTGCAGTTTTATGCCTAGCACTCCATACACCTTAGGTTTGGAAAAGAGACGTCTCAGAATGCATTTGAGTGCAAGCATAACATATGATGCTATAGCTATAAAGATCATTTGGGGGAAAAGTGATGAATGGAATTACAAAGAAGTTCTGGGCATTTGAAAATACAGATACACACACACACACACACACACACACCATCACTGCCACCACTACCACCACCACTACCATTTCAGATCAGTAGTTTAATTGGAGCACAAATCTCCCCCATTTTATGATATAGATACCAATCTTTGTCAATGCAGAAAAGCAAAACACTTAAAAACACACAAATGAAAAGAATCATGAAATAAAACCAGTGAATGTTTTACACTGTGAATACCAGAAGGGAGGTTGATTTTATGTAATGACAAGGCAAGTTTTAAGATCTTCAGCAAAATTTACAGTGACCTCAGGGATTTAGGAAAGCATTTAGATCAAAGTAGGATTTGGGGAGTTTGTTTAATGAAACAAGAAACTAATCTGTGAGATTTAGGATGCAGGTGTAGGATTACCGTATTGTGGGAGTTTGAGAAAACAGTAAGCATCAGAAACTCAGGTGATCTGAAGGAGTCTCGAGATTTGAGACAGGCAAACAAGGAAGGCTCATTTAGCCTGTCAAGGAGTCAAAGTCTGGGTCAAAAACATGGAGGCTTAGTCATTTTCATCCTAATGGATGTCACCTGAATCCCTGTCACTAGTCCCCAGTCTAAAAAAAATAAAATAAAATAAAATAAACCAGTTCTAGCGCTGAGCACAGACCCTGATTTCATTTCAATAGAGAACACACACACATATTTTACATATAAAATAGAAGAAAAGGCCACAAACTGTCAAGCTGCTGTTTCAGTGGAACTAGAAGTCATTTTTATTTTACACTTTTCTGTATCTTAAAAATAATTTTAAGGCGAGCACTTGCTATTTTTAAAGCAGCAAGAGCTGATGTTCAATAAACATGCTCTCGTGTAGCACATTTGTAGCTGGTGCTTGGTTAATGTGACACTCTGGTATGTTCTGCAGTTCTGATTTTCTAAACTAATTAATTAAAAGTCAGTTCTTAGTGCCAAAGATTCCACTCTATCTTAACTGCCTCCTTCAGTTGGTGGTGACCAAAAGTTGACATTTCTACCATTCCTCATTCCCAGCGTTTATGGCTTTTCTAGCATATGGCAAAAATCAAACTGAAGAGGAGAAAAAAAAATTATAAAAGCTGCTTCACATAACCATTTGCCACTACACCTCTGTCTTTGTCTTTATCTTTAAGAAGGTTTTCGTCTATTTGTTTCAATTTTTAGATTAAAATAATAATGTTTTGGAAGGCAGCTGTGCTCACCACTATACCCTCAATGCCAGGGCTCGTAGGGGCAATCAGGAAGTGTGCATGGGCCTGCGCCAGGTCCTCTGCATATATGCTGTGGTTGTTAGCTTTATGGTTTTGTGTCCTCCAGTGGGAGTGGGGGTGTCTCTGACTCTTCCACAGGCTCTTGAGAACCTTTTCCTCCTATGGGGTTTTCTCACCCAGCCTTGATGGGAGGGTTTGTGCCTAGTCTTATTGTATCTTGTTAAGGTTGTGTTGGTGGATATTCTTGGGAGGCCTGCTCTCTTCTGAAGGAAAAGGAAGGACAAGAGGATCTGGGGCAGAGGGGAGGGGGGTTGGACTAGGAGGAGTACAGGGGGGGGGACTGAGGTCATGATTTATTGAAAACAAACAAACAATAAAAATTTTAAGTGAGTGATATTTTAGAAGATTCCTCAGAAATAGTTGTAACTCACAAAAATTTGGCCTATTTGATTGATTGATTTGGGAAATAGTTACATCCAATATATTCCAAAGTTCTCTTGCATGGCTTAATTCACCACTAAATTTAAAACTAAACAAAGGCTATCTGTAGAAATACACAAAGGGATTTCATCACATGGAAAACGTATACTGAGCAATTCTGAGTGACTTTTGTGGCATTTGCTATTAGTGTTTAGATTTTGTGAGACATTATACAACAGCTAGAGGATGGCTGCCCCAGAATCCTCTTCAGCCGCACCCTAACCCTTCCTTCTGCTTCCCTGAAAGGCAACCAGTTTCCTGATGGCTAGCTCCATAGATTACTTTCTTGGTATTCTGAAAACCCAGTCCCTCAAGAATCTCAGAGTACTCTTTGGAGACACCAAAGGAAGAATCCAGAGGACTCTTGGAAGCTCAGACATCGTTTTTATTATTCGTAGATGGTGGTAATGGCAGCTAACAAGCAGAAAAGTGTTCACCCTGCACCAACAAGAAGAATCATTATTTGTTGTTTGTTTGTTTGTTTGTTTTTTGAGACAGGATTTCTCTGTGGAATAGCCCTGGCTGTCCTGGAACTCACTCTGTAGACCAGGCTGGCCTCAAACTCACAGAGATTTACTTGCCTCTGCCTCCCAAGTGCTGGGATTAAAGGCGTGCACCATTGCCACCCAGCTGAAGCATCAGTATTTATACACATACAGGATAAAAAGAAACAGGGGCTCAGTGCTCAGGGGTGGTTTATGAGAATCGCTTCCCTAGGGAGACTTTAGCAATGCTTGCCTCTCCTTATAAGGTCCCAACTCCAAAACAAACTAGCATTCTACTCAAGTGCACTCCAGAGACTCAATGGGTTTGAGGGGCTTACCTACAGAGCATTAGCAAGGAACTATAAACCAGAGTGTGGGGACCCCAAAGTAGCTGCATTTCACCCAGCAAAGATGATGGTTCTCACCATAGACTCATGGACTGACTTCCACCCTTCTGTTAACCATTCCAAGCCTATATACTCTAGCATGTCTAGAGATTAGGTCAGGTAGGAAATTAGAGGAGAATTACATACAAATGGCTCCTAGGAGCAGATTTACTCTCAAGTGAGAGTCCAGTGCCCTTCCTACTCCCTCCTTCTCTGTGGGAACATCAAAAGTCAGCAGACAGTCTACTGCATCAGGTGAAGAGGACAGCTCTTTGTGGTGGTATTGTGTTCACCAAAATATCGTGTACCTTAATAAACTTACCTGGGGTCAGAGAACAGACAAGCCACTAGTTAGTCAGTGATAGCACACGCCTTTAATCCTAGCATTCCAGAGATAGAAATCCCTCTGGATCTCTGTGAGTTCAAGGCCACATTGGAAATAGACAAGCATGGTGACACACCTTTAATCCCAGAAAGCCAGCCTTTAATCCCAGGGAGTGGTGGTAGAAAGTAGAAAGATATATAAGGTGTAAGGACCAGAAACTAGAGGCATTTGGCTGGTTAAGCATTTGGCTGGTTAAGCATTTGGCCTGGTTAAGCTTTCAGGCTATGGAGCAACACAGTACAGCTGAGATTCATTCTGGATGAGGACACAGAAGCTTCCAGTCTGAGGAAACGGGACCAGCTGAGGAAGTGGCGAGGTGAGATAGCTGTGGCTTGCTCTGTCTCTCTGATCTACCAGCATGGACCCCAATAACCCGCCTCAGGTTTGATTTTATTAAGAAGAACCTTTAAGATTCCTGCTACAGCTCTTTCCCCAGAGGACTGTTCTACAACAGCCGTATTAACTAACTTCTGGTGGGTACATTCCGCTTGTCTACCAGACTTCATCTCCTTTTTCTCATTCAACTTTTTCAAGGAAGGGAAGTGGCCAAGAACTCGCCTCCCACCGCAACACTTACTCACACAGCCTGTGGGACACCTGCAAGGACTGAGTCACTGTGACTGACACAGACACTGTTACAGCTGGCTTTTAGGTTTCATAGAAATGGGGCCAGAAAAGAAAACATTTTTTAAGCCTGGTTTCTCCAACTCAAAATAAGGTTTGAGATACTGACCTGTGTTGTAAAAGCTAATTGGAGTTCATTTATTCACAAGTATGTGTTAGCAGACATCCATGAAATAAGTACATAACAATCCAGTCTTTGTTTGCTCAGTTTCCTAAGGATGGATGTTTAGCTCAGAAACATTATTATATGGTATTTCTTGTCAACCTATAAACACAGAATGAGAGTAACATGTAAGCAATACTGATCATAGAGGCTAAGATCTGACATGATAGGCTCATGGGGCTTATGGAGGGTGGTTACATAGTTAGGAGAGCTGGGGTAGAGTGGTTGGTTCCCCAAGTAGGTAACAATGTAGTTCAAGGTTCGAATCCAAGTAAATTTGCCAACACCACAAGACTAGGAAAGATGGATTTTAGCTGGGCAGATAGTGGGACAGTATTCAGCAAAGCCCTCAAAATATGAGTCTCTCTCTCTCTCTCTCTCTCTCTCTCTCTCTCTCTCTCTCTCTCTCTCGTGTGTGTGTGTGTGTGTGTGTGTGTGTGTGTGTGTAACAGTGATGTCTTTAAGAGTGGTGAGCAGTTTATCATAAAATTCATAACAAATACTTCGGGTACAGCGCAATGACTGGCAGCTCCATGACATGGAAAGGGGGTTCTTGGGAGAACAAGATAGAATTTTTGAGCCTTAAACTGAATGACTACACATTCAGGTCTCTAGAGGCCATAAGGAACTCCAATAAAGGACTATAAAACAAAATAAGGCAGGAAATAAGGAGTAAGAGTACCTGGAGATCGGTGGGTTGCCCACATTCCACACCTAGCTCCACAAACACTCATTCAGACTGGTTGATTGTCAGGCTGTGCAACCCATAATACTTTATCACTCTTAAAGATCTGAAAAAGAAAGAAGTCTAAGTGGAATGATAACATTTGTTGTCAATTTACCCAAACATCATATTGCTGAGATCTCAAGTTGTAGAAAACTGAAAATCTATTCTTGCTTTTATTTGTCTTTGATTTTTACCATTCATGTGATGTTATATCTGAATGAGGTGTTAAAGAGAAGACAACTTTAGCTGGCAGTCAGGAGACCTGGGCTCTGTGTTACTTCTGTCTGAGGATAAATAATTACTTTTATATACTTTTATATTACTTCAGGCTCTTTATCAGAAAATGACAGTTGAAACAAATGGTGTCTGGCTCAATACATTTAAAAACAGTCTCTGATTTTCCCAGCAAGTATGGAGAACAAGGTGTGTGTGTGTGTGTGTGTGTGTGTGTGTGTGTGTGTGTGTAGTGTCTGTGTGAGGACATTGTCTGTGTCTGTGTATGTGTGTGTCTGTGTGTCTGTGTTCTGTTTGTGACTGTGGGTAGGTGTGTATGTGCCTATGTGCCTATATATGTGACTATACATATTGCTCATAATATAAACATGTGAAGTGAAACATTTTTAGGATGAGGCTGTTAGAAAGACATTTTAAAACTATGTCCAGTTTTCTTCAAATGTCAAAGACCCTCAGTTGTTTACAATTGTTAATATATTGATAGAAATTCCCTTAAGTTTTTCACATACAAAGATTCCTTTAACTTTTAGCACCCAGGGTGTATATGGCATCACTAAGCAAGAAGGAGAAGGACAGAGGTTCTTCTGAACTGTTTCAATCACAGAGGAGGCATTACATGTGACTCTCAGTAGCAGCAGGTTCAAACATCAATAGGTCTATTTGCCTCAGTTATACAAATGAGATACATCTGCCTTTTACCAGTGCTTGGAGGGTATGTAATTAATCTTTGATTTAAAGACAAGTCCTCAAACCACGTGCTGTCTTGTATACAGTATGGGCTCAATGGAGATTCACTGGCTGGATATTTGACAGTAGTAGCTGCTTGGGCCTGACTATTCCGACCTGGTTTTAAATTGTTTCTCTGTCCACAGTGCTCAGTACTGTCACAGTTTAAGCACTACCATGAATTGAATAGCTCCACTTCAAAAAGACAGAGTTGCCTGTGTCTTGAAATCAAGCTACACGTGGAAAATGCAAGATCAAGCCTTACACTCAGCTCTGTGAGGAAGCTGTTTGCTTTTAACACACCTGCCCTTCAGCCACAGCTCTTCCATCTCGATAGATAACATTTTGAAATCCTTCCTCCACATAAATTGCTTATCTGTGTTTGTATAAAGCCATTTAACTTCATAGTCCATTCAAAATGTGGTTCAAAGACACTCATCTAATCTATTTCTTCTAAACAATGATGCTCGTTTGACTGTAGAAAAAGAAAATATTGAAGAATCTTTGAACACTGCCCAGGGAAAGGGCGCCTTTGGGGAACAGTTGAGACTTTGAAAACCCTAAGGAGCTTTGTAGCTGAAATAGCCTTGTAACCTCTCAACAGCTTTTTACAAACAAAATCTTTCAAGCTCTATCTAAAAGAGAGGTAAGCAACAATTTGAAGAATGAGGTTTTCCTTTGTGCCAGATTATAGAGCTCAGCGGTTCCAACCTTTTTGTTGTATTATATTTCTGATCTAAATAAGGAATTATTTATTACCTGAAAATGGTGGTGTTCAGATCACAAGTCTCCTCCGAGTATTGACTTTGATCCCCATCTGTATGTAGAGATTTAGGGAGGAGAAACTTCTTGTTTGGAGAGATTCTAAAAGCCATTCTCAGAAGTTGCCTCTCCAGGTAGAAGAGGCACGAGGCCCTTGTCACTAATAGTGAACCTCTTTTGCAAGTTCTTGATATCAGTTTGTCTTTATAAGGTGTCCTCAGTAGCTTCATGCTTTTTTATTTTATTTTATCTTATTTTAACACAATGGAAGTTTTTCACCATTGGAAAAAAAGCGGAGGGGGGGGCTCATTTATTAAAAATTTTGGGCCAGAAGCCGGGCGGTGGTGGCGCACGCCTTTAATCCCAGCACTAGGGAGGCAGAGGCAGGAGGATCTCTGTGAGTTCGAGGCCAGCCTGGTCTACAAAGTGAGTTTCAGGAAAGGCACAAAGCTACACAGAGAAACCCTGTCTCGAAAAACCAAAAAAAAAAAAAAAATTGGGGGACCAGGCATGGAAACACATACTTACAAATGCAGCACTTGGTAGGCTAAGGCGGGGTGATCACAAGTTCAAGGCCAGCCTTGATTACTGAGTGAGTCTGAGGCCTGTGTCTCAAAGTCAAACTACACATGGAAAATGCAGAATCAAGCCTAACACTCAGCTCTGTGAGGAGGTTGTGTCTGCTTTTAACATAAGAGCTACACAAAACTGTCTCTTAGAAAAATAAAGCTTTAATTCCACAAAAGTTTCTGCTATAATTATCAAAAGCTTGTATTCTTCCATCCGTGTTGCCTGGTACTATGGCCCAGGAAGTCAGCAGTCACCGTAGAGCACAATGAAGTCTCCTGAATGTACCTGTTACACAAACAGTACCATGGGAAATTTGATGCCATTGTTAACGCTTAGCCCTAGAGCCATTTAACACTTTAAATAAAGTGGCTGAAAAATGGTAGTTTAAAGACAATATCTCATATTCACTGAACACTTTTTGGAAGCAGACTATTTTTATTCCTTGTGCTCTGGAAATGAATCAAAGTCCTTTCAGTTATAAAATATAAAGTCAATGTACATGCTATACAGGGCTTTAGAACACAGTTTGAGGTGAGAGATGGTGGGTGAGGAAAGACTGACCAATGGCCTATGGGTCTGAGAACTTGGAAATAGAAAAGACACGCCTATAGAGTCAAATGCATGCCACGAGATTCAAATCTCTGATAGTTACGTTGCTTGGGTATAACAAATACCACACTTTGTCATGTTTCCAAAACCCATGGCAGTACACACTAACAACGAAATTCTTGTTATACACAGGAACTTTAATCAGAAGAGAAGGGGATGGAGAGAGAAAGAAAATAGGCATGAGAGTCCCCAGCTGTAATACCAGCACTTGGGAGGCTGAGGCAGAGGCTTTCACGTGAAGCTAGCCTGGGCTGCACAGTGGATATCTGCCCATTCTGGTCTAAACTTTAAGATTCTGTCTCAAACAAAGGAACAAACAAAAGCTAACAACAGTAACAGCAGCAGCAGCGATAACAAACAAACCAACAAACAAAAGCCTGACATCAATAGGGAGACAGCCTCTTGCTAACCATGGCAATAAGGACAATCAGAAAGGTGTCTAAAGCCCTTCCAGTTTGGGTTGCTTAAGAAGTTATTCTGTAGACCAGGAAACCTTTTCTGAAAAGGCCAGTGAGTAAGTAATTCAGGCTTGGTGGGTCATGTGGTATCTATTACTATAGCATATATATATATATATATATATATATATATATATATATATATCCACCGACGATACACAAAGGAGTCTGTGTGTTTGTTCCAATGGGACTTATCTGAAAGGTGAATAGAGGGCACCCTTGGTCCAAAGATACAATTTGGAATGCCCTGGTATAGTCAATAGCATCAGGTACTCAAATAACCCCTTAAAGGCGTTATTGTATTCAAGTCTAGCATGACAGCTGATGTTGACAGTCATGGTCTTAGCTCAACAAGAAATGATGGGATGTGTTCCATGCTTTCTCATCAAGGCAAAAAAAATGATAAAATATGTGATAAAGAGTCTATCTAGAGTTAGATAGAATATTGGAACTTAGGGAACAAATGTTAAACTAATCAGGAAAAGGTTTCCTATAAAACAATGCATTTCTAATATGTGTGAATGGCTGAAGAGTTGACTCATGGGTTTCTGTGTGAACATAAGCTACATAGTTTTCGTCAAGATTAGCACTGTCCAATACAATAACTACTATCAACATAGTGCTCTGAGTAGTTGCTAAAATTCAGGGGCCGAATAGTTAGCCTCTATTTGCATTTAATAGACTTAATTTTAAATTTACAAGCAGATACTACATCCAACGTTTGGAAACCTTTAAAGTATGTGTGACCAAACTTTAAACTTTTCAATGTAACTATTTTGGATCTCTAAATACAGATCAAGTGTTTCTCATGAAAACTTAACTGTGCTGTTAAGTGAACAGTGCCCATGAATTTCAAAACCAGCACAAATGAAGAATGGTAGGATAATGTTGATCATAATCATACTGGTTAAGTACTAAAGTCATAGTATGTTGAATCAAATAAAATATTTCTACTGGATTAAGTACAATAGATTTTTAATTAATCCTATTTCTTTTTATTTTCTTTCAATGTGATAGTTACAGTTCACATGTAGGAATTACATTGTGTTTCTCTTGGACAAACTATCCAATATATTTCTCTTGTTAGAATTTCCTACTCAGCTTTCTTACACAGTCTTGGCCAGCTGCTTAGCTCTGGTGCCACCCACAATGGACTTGGCCTCCTGTATCAGTCACCAATCAACACAGCCTCTCACACATCAGGCCACAGGCCAATCTGATGGAGGCAAATCTGAAACAGAGGTTTCCTCTTCCCAGGCTGTGCCAGGTGGAAAATGAAAACGACCCGAACTAACCAGTACCCCCACTGGCAAAGGTTGGAACACAGGCTGTTTGCACCAGGAGTCAGCTGGGGATGGGTGGACAAATGCATAGTCCTGGTGTTTCAGTGTGTTAGCTCGGCTTGTTGAACTGAGATGCCTTTCTGGAAACAAATCCCTCTTTACATCTCTGTCATTTATCCGATGCCTGTGATAAGAGCAATAGCAGAAACTATCAGTTGTGGTAGCCAGGTGACCGAGCCTGTGCTCATCCACAGAGGAGTAGCTGGACAGAAAGAGTTCAAACAAGCATGCAGCTCTAGGCTATTTTATTGTATTGTTACTTGGGGCAGAGGGCGTGTGTGCACATCACACATGGGAAGGTCAGAGGACAACATTGGGAAGTCGGTGTTCTCCTTCCACCACGGGATCAAGGATTGAACTCACATTGCTCAGCTTACACAGCGGACTTGTACCTGCGAAGCCACCTCTGCCCCAGACACACAGCTTCTTGTGATGCCCTGAGACAGAACCAAGAAGTTTCAGCTTTTCCCAAGATTCCACAGAAGCAAAGAGTCTTGTGGCAAAACTAAACCAGAGAAGGAATTCCAGCAGCCTGCTCTGTTTTAATTCTCCCTGCTACATTTTTTCCCCAATATAATGTACACAAAAGGTAAAAGTCAAACGGAAATGAAAAAGAAAAGGAGGAATCAATTTTGTTCACTAATTTGATACTTCAGCAAAAGACAAAAACAAAACAGTGAATTTACAATGAAAGCTATAATTCCATTAATACCTTTCTCTTGCCGTAAGCCAGAAGAACAATACTAATCAAACTCTAGCAAGTTACAAAGCCTTGTAGAGCTGGGAGGAAAATTAGAAAACATTTTCTAATGGAGGACATTAGAGGAGACAATGGAGGAGCTGGGAACTAGGTCAGGCAGGAAAGTGCTGGTCTTGTAAGCATGAGAACCTAAGTTTGACCCCCAAAACCCATGTTAGGGAGAAAGGCACACACAGCACATGCTTATAATCCAGGGCAGGGTAGGTAGAGACAATCAGGTTCCTGAGGCTCTCCGAACAGCCAGCCTACCTTTCTTGGCTTGCTGGGTTCAGGATCAGTGAGAGCCCTTGTCTCAAATCAAACAAAGGTGAACAGTGATGCTACTGTTACACCTGAGATGAGGCTGCCTTTGGCTGACATTTTGCATATGTACAAACATGCAAACACACACACACACACACACACACACACACACACACACACACACACAGAGTAGCGAAAGAAACAAAGATTAGGATACATTTAAAGGAACACTGTGGAGGAATCTGGCGATGCTCTACTGTTTGCTCTATTGTAGTATTAAATGTTGAATGTTTGGGAGAATTCATTTTATAATAATATATTGATGATGTACTTATAACACATTTTTCTGTATGTATATTGAGAAATTGCTTTCTAATCATTAAAATAAACTAACTTTCATATTCTGTGACCAGGGATAAGGTTTCTCGAGTGCAAGCATGACATGAGTCCCTGACTTGATTGAGGTCTCACCAACACATTAGTTGAAGTTTCACAATTAGAGAGTTGGCCCTTCAGGCCCAATGCCAATCAGTCAGTGGCCAACACAAAATGAACTCAACAATGCTTTTGGAGTTTTATTTATTTGTTTTTTTATTTTTGGCTCATAATGCTTTGTTTGAATATTTTTTTAACCTTACCAGTCTTTTGCTTGTATGATATAGTTTCCAATTTTGTATTTTTATGGTGTGTGTATGTGTGTGTGTGTGTGTGTGTGTGTGTGTGTGTGTGTTACCAGTTGCTTGTTTGGGGGATTTTTTTTATATTTTTTCTAAAGTGTGTTTATGAAAGAAAGAGAGAGAGGAAGGAAAGAAGGAAGGAAGGAAGGAAGGAAGGAAGGAAGGAAGGAAGGAAGGAAGGAAGGAAGAAAGAAAGAAAGAAAGAAAGAAAGAAAGAAAGAAAGAAAGAAAGAAAGAAAGAAAGAAAGAAAGGTAGGCATGTAATTGGGTGGGTGAGGAGATGGGAAGGATCTGGGAGGAGATTAGGGAGGAGAAACCGTGATGAGAATATATTGTAAAAAAATATATATATTTTCAACTTAAAAAAAAATCTTGAATGAAAGAAAGAAAGACTAAACAAATGAATGAAAGAAAGCCACAGGCTGAGAAATCAGTGCTTCCTCCAGAATTATTTTAAGTAAGAGAAATAAATGTCTATTTTACTTGAAAGAAGAATGAAAGAACAAAAGAAAAAGAAAGAAAGAGAGAGGGAGGGGAGGGGAGGGGAGGGGAGGGGAGGGGAGGGGAGGGAAGGGAAGGGAAGGGAAGGGAAGGGGAGTTCCTGTAATGTACAAATCTGGACAGAAAGTATGTAGCAGTTACTTAGGGTGGTTCACCTCAGAGTGGAGTATTAAGCACAAGAACTCTGGAGTCGCAATGCCACCAAGCCCGTCTTCAGCTTCTTTCCCTATGGGCTATTCCACTTACTTTTGATAAATAACCAACAAACCCAGAAATCAAGAGAATCCAAGCAACACCATTGCATTTTGCTCTCAAATTCTGTAGGTCAGGCCTTTATGGACAAGTTCATTTTGTGATACTTTTGTCCATATTTATGTATTTATTCATTTGGGGTTGGTGCACAATTACCACAGTGCATAATGCACACAGAATTCAGAGGACATCTTATGGGAATATGTTCTATTCTTCCACCATGTGGAGTCCAGGAATAGAACTCAGGTAATCAGGCTTATCAGCAAGTGACTTTACACACTGAGCCATCTTGCTGGTCTTCATAATACTTCTGTGTCTAGCACTTACAAAGGTTTACTCAGTGAGTTTCAGCTAGAGGGTGGCCCAGTCTGGAGTATCTAACACCACTTCACTTGCATCTGCATGTTTAACACTAGAAATTAAATGGAAGGCTATGGCTGCTAGCCAGAACATGGAACAGGACTCCCTGTGGCTCAGATCTGCACAACACAATGGCCTCAAGGTAATCTATCTTCTCTCTTATCAATTGTCTGGGCACAAATGTTCCAACAATCAGAGTAGAAGTCACAGTGCCCTCTATATCTAGAAAAAGTCCCATCAGACAGATTGTCAGGTGAAGTTACCATTAATTCACCCTGGTTAAAAAGGAAGGGGCATATACCTGAGCCCTTAACAAAAGACTGGTGGGGTCAAACTGAGAATATGCCAGAGCTATTGTGATGCCTTCTGTAGAAATTACCTCTTCTTTCATTACATTTGAGACCCTAGTCTGTCTGCCTCTCTCTCTCTCTCTCTCTCTCTCTCTCTCTCTCTCTCTCTCTCTCTCTCTCTCTCTCTCTCTCTCTCGTGTGTGTGTGTGTGTGTGTGTGTGTGTGTGTGTGTGTTTCCACTAAAGCATAAAACCAATGCCATAAACATGCTGTGCAAGTGCTGTACTAACCAGTACCTTCAGTTCCGATTGACCCTTTTAAACTCATGAAAACTTAATTATTTTATTTGAAAGAATAATGATAAATATAACAGCCACTTATGGACTATTTTAAGGAATTGTGATGAGGCAACACATGCTTGGTACATTGTCAAGTTGTAGGACAAGTTAGAGCAGCATGTTCTCCTTCATCCCTATTATGATGGAAAATGCTGAGAAAAAGTAAAACAGAAAGATGGCTCCAAGATGTGGAGAGAATGATGCAGAGACAACGGGGGTTGGGACATCCCAAGATGGCAGTGTGACACAGAGATCCATGTTGGCCAAGGTCTAAATGGAAGCATTCTCAGCAGCTCAATTTTCCTTAGGATTGGCCTTGGTATTTTGTCAAGCAAGCCAAGGGAGATGACTTGTTTATAAAAGTCACTTTCATTAGAAACATCAGATTGTCTTCATTCCTAGGGTTACTGAGTAAAAATAAAAGAGGGACCCCACTTTTGACACATCCTGACACTGTCTGCAAAGAGTAATCTTTCTTGAGTCTCTAAACAAATGAACAGCAGCCTTTCTGGGCCATGGCGGTGCCTTGGGATTTAGCACAGAGATGGAAGTATGTAACAAACTTTAAGTGAAATAAATGGATCTCATCCAAACAACTCCCCGGTGGGCAGGTAGAGGGGATCTGTATTACAGGATGCTTTATTAATACTTGATGGAAAGAGCCTAAACCCCTCTGCCACTTGGCAGTTTTGAAATAAACCTTTGTATAAAACCGTGAACACAGGAAGCTATGTAAATTAACACTTGGCTTAGTCCTAAAGCAGTATTTTCTACTGTAAAACCATTTTAGCAAACATCTGTTGACAGCCATTCAAATGATGTTTTTGTATCATTTTTAATTGCAAAAATACAGAAATGCAGGATAGACAAGATGTTTAATAAACAATACTGAATGTTCACTACCCAGATTTAATGTCAATTACTGAATACCTACTAGATATTAAATTAGCATTATATGGAAAGCATAATATGTCAACCACCTCTTAATGAATACAAATTCATGCATTCCAAAAGTCATGTTGATTTTATTTTACATAGAAGGAGTTGATTAAAGACTTGGACTTTGAGCTTTTAATTGAGTGAACATAAAAAAGCCTACAAATATGTACATATTTTCTAACATGGGCATGGGCCCTGATAGGCACAAAGGGATATACACAGTTAAATAAGAGCCGATTGCTATCGTCTTGAGTGCCATCATCTTGTGGAGCAGACAAAAGTATACATCAATAACTCTATTATGAAGCTCATAAAGATCAAATATCATAATAGAGATGAAACATCATTCTTTGGGGATGTTTGGAACAGACTGATTCAGCACAAGAGTAGAGTGAACATAAAAGGTTTCTTGAAGAAGTGGGATTAGTATAGAGGCCTTAAATAATGGGCAGAAAGCACATTGAAAAGTCTGATAGCAGCCAAATAGAAACAGCAAATGAAGGGAAACTCTAGAAGCAGGGGGATATGACGAATATTTTAGGAAGAGGCAAATGATTACAGTGTGAGATCCATGAAGCCAGGCACTCCCTTTACACATTTCCAGAATCCTGCTAGAAATTCTAGAAACTTATTGAATGTTAAATAAGTGAAAATTTGGCAGTATTCAGTTGCACTGTGCAATGGGTACAAAATTAAAATGTTTAATTACGAGAAAGAAAAGCAATATTTAATATCAATATTAAATTTTGCCAAATTTGCAATAAATTGTTAAATTTACACACCATTGTGGCAACAAAGTGAAACTCATGGAAATCTTAATATGTCATACAAAAAGCCATGAAAACTAGGCCCTTATTCATGGAGCTTGATGTATTAAAAGCTCAAAAGAGATGAAATGTACAGATTTAAAGAGATTAATTTCAATGTGTTTATAATAGTGAAAATCCAGGAAATAATTTAGCACATGGTTACTGAGTGACTTTCTATACTGCTCACCCTAACAGTTAAGAAAGCCAAGAAGATATGGGTACTGTCATTGCCAACTTGCCCAAGACAGAATTTAATGCTCTCAGAAACAGCAAGTTTCATGAAGCTTCATGATAACAACAAAACAGAAGCCACAGCACTTACACAAACAGAAAAGACAGGAACCAAAGGTTGCACTATAGGACATAGAGAAATGTAGAAACAAAGTATTTACAAGGGCCCTGAAAATAATCAGGCAATAAGTAAGTACATATACATCAATAACACATTTGAATTATATTTATTAAACTCTCCTATCAAAAGACATGAAGTGACTGAAGGTCATTCTGCTTCAACTATGTGCTGCCTATATGAGACCTATTTGAGCTTTAAAAACACAAGTTAGATGAAAGGAAGAGGTTAGAACAGTGGTTCTCAATCTATGGGTCATAACCCCCTTGAAGGCTGCATATTAGATATCCTGCATATCAGACATTTACATTATGGTTCATAACAGTAGGAAAATTACAGTTATGAAATAGCAATGAAATAATTTTATGGTTGGGGTGGGGAGTCACCACAACAGGAGGAACTGTATTCAAGGGCCACAGCATTAGGAAGGTTGAGATCTACTGGGTTAGAAGGTGTCCCACACAACTACTATTTAAGAGAAGAGGGTAGTTGCCACCAGAAGAGAAAGGTAGTCATCAACCCAGCTGCAAACCTCTTGATCTACGATGGTGGCCTGCCTGCATGACGTGCTAGTACAATAGAGTCACAAGTGTTGTGGGAGTAACCAACCACTACCTGACTGGATTTAAGGCCCACTCCAAAAGACTGAACCCTTGTCTGACACTGCTCAGGTAGTCAAGAACATAAGACTAGATGGGCCCTCGACACAGGGGGCAACCAAATATCATTGCTTTGCTAAGCCAATGTAGCAATCCCAATGACTCTTAAGGGCATTCTGCTATACCCATAGCTCGATGTCTTGCTCAGCCACCATCAGCAAAGCTTCCTCCTGCAGTATACAGGAACAAATCCCGAGAATATCTACAAATGAACAATGTGCAGAGAGTGAGAGACAGTGGCACACTCAGTCTCAAATAAAATGTCTTCATCAAACCCCTCCCCTCGGGACTTAGGAAACTTTGTGGAAGAGGAGGTGGAAAGATTGTAAGGGCTGGTGGGGGATGGAGGGCACCAAGGAAAGAAGGCATTCTAGAAACAGCTGAACCGATGCACATGTGAGCTCAAAGAGACTGTGGCTGCATATACAGGCCCTGCACAGTCAGTCAGATATGGTCCCAGCATTGAGAGGGAAAATGGACACAACCCCACCCCCAATCTATAAGCTACGTCCAATTGACTACTGCTTGCAAAGCAAAAATTCGTTTTCTCTAGCAGAGTCTTGCTAAGCATACAAACCACACTTAAGGACCGACTCCATGCCCAGCCAACACAAAATAAACTCAATGGGATTTTTGGAGGTGTTTTGTTTTGGTTTGGTTTTTTGTTTGTTTGTTTTACCTTACAGGCTTTTTTCATATATATGACAGTTTCTGATCTTATATTACGTTGAATGGGGTAATCCAGACCCAGACCTGAAAGACCAGTGCCACATGTTCCCTTTCATTTGTGGTTTCTACCTTCAAATTTTCAGATTTGAGTAACCATAAAACCTAAGAAAGTAAAAGGGGATCATGGGGATTAATGGAAGGGACTCTAAAGAGGAAAATACCAGGGTGCAGATGACATGAAGAGGAAAATGGGAAAGATAGGAACTGACTTTAAAATTAGAGAGGGGGAGCAATAGCAGAGGAAGGATCAATAACACTAAGAATGTTTGAAAAGCCATGGGGAATCATAATATTGTATATTTATCTAAGTGACATAGAATACACATACACATTATATATACACACATATATATATAATTATATATAATTTAAATGAATTTATGCCATATGGGATAATAATGCTTCCCCCAAGAGCCATAGATGATTTAATAAAAACTTCAATACCCAAGCATGAGAAACATCCTTTTTAATTGTTGGCCAATGGAATCCAGATACTGGCAAAACAATATAGCAATTGCTGTTGCCCTTCACTCTTCCAGGGCTTGAAGTCGAGTCCCTGTTGCTGAAGACACTTTGGACACAGGATTTGAGCTGGATCTGGCCCCAAATCATCCTCCCTGAAGATTAACTTGCATAGTACTAGAAGATGTTATACAAGATGCCATTCGAGGAAAGCAATTAATAGTCCTACTCAGCTGTGATGCCTGTGAAACACAGCAATGGTCACCAGGGCAAGATCCTTAAACTTGAAATAGTGGCACTTATATCTTGGCAGTAGCCAACAACATATGTCTAATTGAACTTAAGGCCCACTCAGTATGAGGGAAATCACGCCTGGTACTAGAAACCTAGACAACTACCCATGACTAGTTATGCGTCTTAGAGGAGAACTCAGAACTACCACTTTCCTAAATCAATATAATTTCTAACTGCATTCTAAATATTTATCCTTATACCTCCAGATGGTGTAGTTCTCACCCCCCATCAAAGAAGCTTCTTTTTACAACAGGTGGAAACTAATATAGACCACATCTGTTCAAAATGAAGAGAACAATTGGCTATGAAGTGTCCAATCCCAACTGGTACATCTACAATACTATCCCTACACCTAAGGCTCAGGGAACAACAAGGAAAAAGGGCCAGAAAGACTGTAAAAGCCAGTGGGCCAGGAAATCTGCTGTGAGATTCTGTCCTGTAGATATGACAAGGAAGCTGCCCACATGACACCTCAACAGTATGGTTGCCTGCACAAGATCTGAACAATACCAGTGGAAATGCCAACGTGGATGGGGGAAAGGTTATGGTGCCACAACCCTTAAATAAAGAGGTACAAGAAATTAACAACCGCCGAGAAAGGTAGAACTAGCTTTCTACTGTTATGAACCCCCAAATGGTTATCCGACACCAAATGATGAGCCATAAAAACATAAATACATAAGCAACACTGAAAGGAATCAGCAGATTGTATTGACATACTTCTCCTTCCCTCCCTCTCCCTCTCTCTCTCTCTCTCTCTCTCTCTCTCTCTCTCTCTCTCTCTCTCTCTCTCTGTAACAAAAACAATTAAAGGAAACAGCCTACAGATTTGAAAAAGAGCAGGGGAGGTATGGAAGGGGCTAAAGGGGGAAAGGTGAGGAAATGATGTAATTAGATTTTATATAAATAAATAGTTTACAAAGAATGATTCAATGATCAGAAAAGAAGTCAACCAAAAGGAGAATTAAAAAGCATTTTTAAAAGTCAATAAAATAAAGAATTGGCTTTTTAAAAAGTAAATAATCAAAAGTGACCAACCATAGCTAAATTAACAAATAAAAAGACAGAGAACACAAAATAAAAAAAAATGAAAGAGGACACATTAAAAAAGACTCCTCAGGAATGAAAAGTGGATTATAAGACTATTCTGAACAATTGCAAGTCAAAATAACTTAGAAGAAATGGATAAACACATAGAAAAATATTACTTTCAAAGATTGAATTAAAGTAAATACAAAGCTTGAATAGACAAAAAATAAAGAGTTTAAAGTAGTAATTGAAAGTCTTTCAGCAATTGAGTGTAAGGATTCATACTTATATTCTCAACAGTTGACAGACTGAGACTGAGACAGGAGGATTGTCATGAGTCTAATGCCAGCCTACACCACATAGTGAATTCCAGCCCAGCCTGTGCTAGAGAGTGACACCCTGGCTCCGCACACATTACACACACACACACACACACACACCTGCACATATACAGCAAAGCAAAACAAAAACAAAATAAAAAATTTAAAACTTGCAATAAAAATTAAGCAGGACCATGTGGTTTTAAGGCTGAGTTCAGCAAAATAGTCAAAGAACTATTTTCAATACTCCACGCTTTATCCCAGATAATAGGACTAAAAAGACTACATCTAGACATACCCTCACAAAACAGCAGAATGAAGCCTAACACCATATAATAATCTCAGTCAGTTCAGATAAAGCATTTCATAAAAATTTTTGATTGTTTAGGAATAGATGAAAATTCCTTAATATAATAAAGGTCATATATGGGAAAACTCAGAACTAATACTTCAACCAATAGGGAACAGCTCAAACTTTTACCACTAAAACAAGGAACCAAGCAGGAATGCCCTCTCTTGCCACTTCTAGTCAATAACTCTGGAAGTACATATATATGTAATACATATATGTGTGTGTGTGTGTGTGTGTGTGTGTGTGTGTGTGTGTGTATGGCAAATAACTCTGGAAGTACATATATATGTGATATATATATATATATATGGCAAAAAAGACAAAGATAACACAGTGGAAAGGAAGAAGTAAAACTGTCCCCATTGTTGATAAGATGATCTTATGTTTAGAAAAGCCCAAGGACTTCACCCAAAATTAGTAAAATTGATGAACAAATTCTATTATGCCACAGATTGCAAAGTAAACATGCAAAAGCCAGGAGAGTTTCTACACACTGTTACACACACAAAAAAAAGACAAAGAAAATAATCTTATTTATAATAGCTTACTTAGGAGTGAGTGTGACTAGGAAATAAGAGACATATATACTTATAACTATAAAACATTGTTGACAGAAATGAATAAATTACAAAGATATCTATGTTTACATATAAGAAGAGCTAATACTATTGTAATGTCCATTCTTCTAATAGTGACCAAAAGTCACCCGAACATCATAGTATTTCATTTCAAAATATACTGTAAGGCTATTATAATTAAAACAGAATGGTACTGATATAAGATATGCTGATATATATATATATATATATATATATGGTATCAGATATTCTGATCAATGTAACAAGACACAAAACTCAGAAGACCTTGGTATTTATTGCCAATTATTTTTAACAATGGTGTCGAAAGTATACATTGGAAAAGGACAAGTTCTTCAATAAATAGTATTGGGGAAACTGTATACACACATGCAGAAGAATAAAACTGTACCTTTATTTCAAACCATAAACAAAAATAAAAATGGCTTAAAATGAAAAGCTTACATTTAAGATCCAAAAGCATAAAGATATTGAAAGAATAGTTAGCAAAAAAATCTTAATTATATTGTGTGGGCAATGGTTTTTTTAGATAACACTCTAAAAGTATAGTCAACATAAAAAGAAACAAATGGGATTGCATCAAACTAAAAAGTCTCCATACACCAAAGGAAACAACAGATGAAGGAGAGAGCTCATGAACTGGGAGAGAATCTTTGATAACTATTTATCTGTCTCAAATTCAAGTGATTCAACAACAACAACAAAAAATTAATGAACAACCTAGTTGAAAAATGAGCAAAGATTTGAGCAGCCATGTTTCAAAGACAGACATGTGGTCCAGGTGCAGTGGTGCCCGCCTGTGCTCCAAGTACAAAGGAGCCTGAGGAAGAATCGTTGAAGCCATTGTGTTCTATATACTATATTCTAGGCCATCCTGGGCTGCATAGCAAGACACAGTTTCACAAAACAAAAAGGAGAAAAGAAAAAAGATATATAAATGACCAACAGACATATAAAAAATAATCAGAATCACTTACCAGGAAAATGCAAATTAAAATGATAAAGTGGAAGGAACACAGTCTTGTTAGAATCAGTATAAACAGTTTTTATAAGTACTGGTGAGGATGTAAGGAAAGGGGGAATCTAATGTAAAGTTAGAAATGCAAATCAGTACAGGACTTAAAAAATAGTATTAGGAAATCCTAAAAACAACAAGGATAGAATTTCCACATGGTCCTGCACTCTCAAATCAGGATTACTACATATATAGAAAGAGTTAGAAAAATTGAAACTGATGTGTTAAAAATATATCTGCCCTTTAATGTTCATTTTAATGTTATCTATAATAGACCAAGGTATGGAAGCAATGTCACTCTCTATTGAGGAACAAATAAATAAAGAACATATTATACTAAAACTAGTGGAGTATTATTCAGCCTTGGAAAGAAGGAGATCTTGCCATTTGCCAGATAACAAGTAAGCCTGTGGATATTATTATGAAAAGGGAAATAATCCATACACAAAAAGAAAACTCTTGAATGGTATCATTTGTACATGGAATTGTTTTTCATAAAAAATCAAATGCAGGAGGCTGGACATGGTCCTTGCTACTCTTGCAGAGGACCAGAATTATATTCTCAGCACTCACATCTGAGGGGTTCACAACCTCCAGTTACAGGAGATGTCCTCTTCTGGCTCTGCACGCACATGCTACACATACATATGAGGCACACAATGGAAAAAAAAAACGGTTAACAAGTCAACTCTGCAGAGATAGAAAATTAAACAGTGGTTACTGGGTGTGAGGATGGGGGAAGGGAATGGAGCAAGATGAGGTCAAGGATGCAAAGTATCAGGTCTGTGGCTAACTGTGATGGTTAATCTTGACAGTCAAAGTGACTGGATCTCTGCTCACTAAAAACAGAGCAGGCAAGCTTCATTCCTCTGTGGCTTCTACCCCAACTTCCTGCTTGAGTTCCCTCAAGAATGGATGGTAAACTGTAAGCTGAGATAAGTGATCTCTGCTGAACTGCTTTTGGTCAAATTGTCTTGTCAAAGCAACAGAAAGGAACTAGAAAAATAACCAAGTCCAGAACTGTAATGTAGACCGTTTAGACTGTAGTTCATACATTGTATTGAATTAAAGATTTTTGAAAAGAAGCATATTTTACCTGCTCTTCTAAAATATTATGTGAGCTGGAAAGATGTCAACTTGCTTCACTTTTAAAGCAAATGTTATGTATGCCACTCAGTCTGTGGTAAGCCTCATATATAGTTAATCTTTTTTAAGTTTTCAACAAAATTAGTTACTATTATGAAAAGTTCCTATAAGCCTTCCATGAACTACCCACTCCTTTAAACTCAAGGCCAAGACTCTGCACTCCAGAAGCCATTTTGCATTACTTACAGAGTTTTCCTTCTTCAAGACCTTCCCTCTCAGATGGCACCAATTCCAGCTGGCTCCTTGGTTCAGTTCCCTGCACTCAAAAAGGGTATCATAAACACATGTTAAGATAGAGGTGTTTGGACATGGTTAATCACATCATCATAAAGAAGTAACATTAAAACTTGGCCTCTTGCATAGCTTACTTAGTTCTAAATTGATGTCTTGTTTACATGAATGTTGAAAGACTTTCAGTTACTGAGGAGACGTTATCATGAACATCAGAGGCTGATTTTATACTAGTCGTGATAGAAATGAATAAATAGAATCTAAAGGGACTTCCATGATTTCCTTAGGTTTTACTACTTTTCAAAACTAGTGTCTATTATTAAAGTGACTCATGAAATAAATAATTAATCTGAAACTTTGCATCTCTCCCGCCCCGTTTTCTCTGTCATCTCTGGCTCTTTCTCCTGCTGGCTTGCTCTCTTTCCTACCCCCTCATTTTGCCCTTTAAAAGTATCCCCTCAAAGAAATTATTTTTCTTCCCCTGTACTGTGGAGGATACCCTGTGAGCTCACCCGCTTTCTACGCTATAATTCTCAAGTTGTTTTGGATGTATGTGATATTCACTAATCCTAATCGGCTGTGGAGCCGGAGCCGGCAGCCTGTACGGGATCAAGCCACTTCCACAGCACCTATTTTCTGTATGCAAATCAGACAGAAACAAATGCTTGGCCCCAGCTGGGCAAAACGTCCCATTTAGAATTCTTTTCCTCTTCTTTGTTCTTTGATGTTCTGCAAATGAGCTTTAGAACTCCACTCTTCACACAATTCAATTTTACAGACCCATTATCTGAGATATAATGTGGAGGTTAAATATATCAGGGCAGCCATTATGTGAAAATAATTAACAGTAATGAATAATGCACTAATTCCACTGATGAGAGATGGTTATATGTGTAATGAAGTGTTGGGGCAGCCCTGACAAATGAAATTAAAATATTTAAACACTGTTTTATGATATTACTTTGCTCATATAATTTCCTTTACCTACAATGAACCACTTGGATTATCGTCATTATCTTGACAGCTCTGAAGGATGAAATACTGCGGGTTAATGTGACAGCGATTAGTCAGAGGGAAAATCCATCACCCCTGGCAGAACAGGCTGAGGCAGAATAAGGCCCCTGCCCTGTCCTGTTTCCAACCCGAGAAGAATGATACTATCAACATCACTTCAATATTAAATGGATAGAATTATCTTGTCATTCAGTTACAGCCTCTGAAGAACTACCTATTTGTACCTGCAAAGGAAAGGTCAGCCTTTCTTAATCACCCATAAAAATATGTTGATGGATCCCTCGTATCAATAATAGTGACAGAAACAGAGACAGCAAAGGCACAAGACAATTTAAAAGCAAGAAGTCCCTCCTTGAAGTCTTTACAGATGCCCCTTTCCCTTGTAATTTCTGCTTAAATTAAAACAGAATGTGAAGGTTCCGTCTGAAGAGGAAGTCACTACCTCACTCATTCTGTAATCAGTACATCAAATTCGGCCTATGAAAGTACATTCTGCTTTGTTGGACTTTATGAATGTGATTCTTAAAATAATTACTCCTCCCTCCCAAAATGCCACATGTGTGAACCTTAAAGGTCTGCTGGTGCAGCAATCTAGCTGTCTATTAAAGCTGATACAAAATGAACTTTAAAATACCTGATGGGAGACTAATTCATTGATAACTTGAACAGAAGTGATTACATCACCAAGATCCATTCGCCCGGTCCTATTCTAGTTTGTACACTGACAGGAGAGTTATTATTTCCGGAAATTTTCTAAAAGGTATAAGATATATTTTCAAGTAGCTTAAAACTCTAGTTTTAAGAAATTCTTATTTTGCTTTAAAATAAGAATTTGTGAGTGAAGAAGCTGCAGTTAGAACAAGTTTCCAGAGAATTTTGTCCCAACGTTTTCTCTGCTGCTGATAACCAGATGGCTGTCCGTGATTTGCTCCTAAGAAAGTGAAACAATGGAGAAGATCATCTGAGAACAAGGCTAAAGGTCAGCTCCACCTTCCTTAACTAACTACAACATCTTGGGGATCTTCCTACCAAAGAAGGAATCATCATTTATATTGCAAAACACAGCACATTTCATTGGCTAATAGTGAAAGCTGAGTTTGAACATCCCATTTATTTAGAATCAAAATCCATTTGCAGAACAGTAAAAATGTCAGCTTTTCTGGAAAAACTTTCTGACCCTGTCCTGCTGTCCTTGGGATCCAGCAGCACATCAGCCTATCACATAGTAACAAATACTTTAACGTATGAAATACAAGGCTTACTGTCTCTGCTACTGTGTGGATATAGCAAGTGTGTGGTCACTCCTAACATCAATAAGACAAACACGCAGATATTAAGGAAGTCACTTAGAGACAGAAACAGTCGTTATTGTGGGGGAGACAAAGTGTTTGGAGAACAAAGCACCGTACACTGAACCCTTTGGTAACAATGGTACTGGAGAATGAGTTAACACAGAGTAAAAGCAAGCACTAGCCCTGTGGCATTACTGCACTCTTAACTGAGCTGTAGTTCAAAATAGCAATGCCCATTTTTTAAAGAGGAGTTTTGCTGTTGATAGATTTATGTGTATATCGAATTTAATTTGTAACACCATTTTTGAATTCGAATTCATTATCAGCTACTCAGTAATCTTTAACAAAAGCTAAAAAATTAAATACACCCTATGTAAAATAATCATCATTTACAAATTTCTAAAGTTCATGATGTGAGTTATATGTCTCTCTCAGTAGCAAAGAATCCCTGAAAATCATATAACCCTGCCTGTGTTTCTTGCATTCATCTGAAAAAAAATTATAATTTACTTCAATTACCTGACAATGAAGTGCCTTGGCAATAAATCTAACATTAAAAAATCATTTCCAGCAAATTACTCCAATAAAATCAATGAAGGTCAGGCTCAGCTGTAGCAACAAATAAATGACATGCTATTGACAGGCTAGTGGACTTCACTGTCATTTATAAAGGTTAGGGGATAAATAATCTAACAGAAAGCAGATGTTTACTAAACAAAAAATGGAAACTAGTGAGATAAATCCAGGGGATAAGTTAGGCGTGAAGAGGCTTGACATGTTCCTGGCCTGGTCCCATGACAAAATTACTAGTTATTCTAATACTTGGCAGCACACATGTTTGGCTGGGTCAATATTTATCTGCTTCAGGCTACTTCGTGATCTTTCTACCTTTTATATATTGAAGTCATGAAACAGATTTTCTGTTAATAGAAAATGAAGAATTGATAAAATTGAATAACAGTAGCCAGGTTAAAAGCAGTTTGACCCATTTCAAAATTCCAGTAACTGCATCTCCGAGAACAACAAATATTAAGGTAGAAAGGTTGTCGTTTCTCTACTAAGAAAGCAAACCTCTGATTTTGACTTTTTTAAAACCAGATATAAATGTACATTTCAAATATTGGTATTTGGTTTAAAACTTTTGTTTGCACAAAAATTCTGTGAAACAGACCAGACCAAATCTATTAGGCTGTCCCTAGATAATGAATTCCCTCCTGTACATATCAGTAATGCGTGTGTTGCATGAGCCAAATTGTATGATCTGTCCAAATTTCTCAGAATTTACTTTACCTGGTAAAGCCAAAGATTCTATGAATCACAATGGACTTTCAAATATAAAAGAAATAATAACATTTGGAAGAGATCCAGTCTTTTCAGTAACCTTGGCTTCATAGAATTTTCAAAAGTGGAAAGAATCATAGATCACTGAATCTTGACCTCTTTGTTTTGCAGAGAAGGAAAAAGAACCAGAAAGAGAATCTTTGCCTGAGGAGTCTCAGACATATCTAGGTCAGAACTTGCCCCAAGTCACCTGATTCCCAGGGCAATGATCTAACCACACAGTCTCTTGATCTAAAATATTAATGGGGAAGAAATGGTAGTATCTATTTCCTACATACAAAATAAGAATCACTTTCTACTTTAAACTATAGGATCTGGTATCCTCAAATGTGCTCACAATTATCTGATCTCTTGGCTCAAAGAGCAAGGTTCAAGCTACTCAAATGAAAAACTTCCTCTCCTGCACAGAGTACATGAGTAACTTCAAAGCATCTTGTCCTGCTTCTCACATATGTTCCCAGACATACCCAAACCTCAAAAAAGGGTTGGGGGAGCACTTGCTGGAGAGATCGCTCAGCATTTAAGGGTACACATTTGCTTTTCCAGAGAACCCAAATTCAGTTCCCAAACAATAATCACATCAACCTCCAGCTCCTGGGAATCTGGTGCCCTCTTCTGGCTTCTGTATGTAATTATGTGCATGTACACACACACACACACATACACACTTTACATTTTTTTAATATCTTGTAAAAAGGGGAAGGGAGGAAAAGAGAGAGGGAAAAAGGAAAGAAGGAAAGCCAAATTAAAATTTAGTCTTCACAGTTTACTTAACTTCTCTCTCTCTCTCTCTCTCTCTATATATATATATATATATATATATATATATATATATACTTTTTTTAAACAAAAACATAGCTAAATTCCCACAACAAAATACAAAAAAAATGTGAGTTTTATGTGTGGTTGTCAATACCTTAAAAATATTCAATTTATTTTAGGAAAATATTTTAATTGTGTAGTTTCTAAAAAAAAACAGCTTAATTATATCAGAAAATAAGATTAAGGAAAATGACTTAATTTATTTGGGACAACATAAATGAAATATTTTTTGTATTCTTTTCCTGGCTCTTCTCATGTTGAAAATTTAAAACCGTGGGCACTTTCTCAATGGCTAATAAAAAGAAAAGTGTTCATAATTCAAGCATTAGTTCCCAACCCACTGCCTTATGCTACTAGGCCTCATATCATATGCTATTCCATTTGTAAGCACAGTTTTAAAATAAAAATACTTTTATTCATGGAAGGCACAGTTTGTTTTTTTTTTAGAGATGAAAATTATGTTACTTTTATTCACAATGCCCCAATGAATTACAAGGATCATGGACTACCACCAATATACCAAAATACAAAGAAATTGGATTATGAAGTTTTATATCAAGCATATATGTGAATACTAATGTATATACCAGAAGTATTTAAAATGAGGGCAGGTAGTGTTCATCAAGGCTGAGGATACCTAAGATAGCTGATAATCAGGAGGTAACATCAACATACAGGAATGATGTAGCTGAAGTTTTCTCCTGTCCCACTCAGACCCGCAGCTGCTCAGACCCAAATAAACACACAGAGGTTTATATTAACTAAAACTGTATGGCCTAATGGTTCAGACTTCTTACTAGCTAGATCTTACATCTTAAATTAACCCATTTCTATAAATCTATACCTTGCCATGTGGCTTGTGGCTTACCGGTATCTTTATATCTTGCTTCTCATGGTGGTAGCTTGTGGTGGTATTGTGTTCCCCAAAATATTGTGTACCCTAATAAACTTAGGGTCAGAGACAGAACAGCCACTAGATACAAAGGCTAGAAAATGGTGGCACTCACACCTTTAATCCTAGCATTCCAAAGGCAGAAATCCATCTATTCAAGGATACAGCCAAGCATGGTGACTCATGCCTTTAATCCCAGAAAGCGAGCCTTTAATCCCAGGGAGTGATGGTAGAAAGCAGAAAGGTATATAAGGCGTGAGGACCAGAAACTAGAAGCACAGTTTGTAATAGTCATCACTGATTAAGTATTCAGTTGGGGACCACTGACAAAAGTTTCACTTAAGCAATTACTTGTTAAGAGAATTGACCCTAGGAATATGCCCAAGGAGCACTTTCCCATGTACAGCCAAAGTGGCAGAGGGAATTTGCTTTTAAAATGAGCATTTCATTATAAAATTTTCATACCTCAAAAGTGGTGCATCATCCATGTATCTGGACAACCTAACTTCTGAAAGTAAAGGCTCAGGGGAGTTGATAAAAATCTTGCTTTCAGTAGCCTTGTTAGTTCCATCTATAGGTGGAAATGAAAGTTGTTTTCTCATCTTTTTATTCCATTTGGATTTTATACAGATGAACAAGTTCAGATTTAGCAATACCAACATATTGGTGCCAAAAAGTACAGAAAGTTCTAGACAAGGTCCTAAAATCATCACAGATGGTTAGCTGCTCCCACTTTACCCCTGACAGACTGCTTCCAGATATTGTCTCCACACAAATGGGCTCATAACTCACTACTTCACAAAATAAAAGTGTCCCAAGAAAACAGCCTCCAGTATCCTCTCCATTCACTCTGTCTGTCTTGTACATGTCTACAGGAAGACTCTGCTGCAGAATAGGAACACCTTATTCTAGAAGTGTGCATCTGCCTTCCATGCTTACAACTCAGGGGATGCTTCCTTCTCTGCTTCTCTACAGAATCTGCTTTATGTCACCTGCCTTTTCTATACTCTAGGACCTGGGCAGCTTCCTAAGACATCCGTACCACTACTCAGTCAACCCCATAATGGAGAGCCCCAAGAGATACATCTTTTCCAGTTTGGGTATCACCCGTCTATTTGTCTGCCCAAATCCTACCCATTCTTCAAAACTATTGGAGTGGCGCTCTCTGTTTTCTGCCTCCAAATGACTAATAACTTTTGCACTTGTTCAGTGTCGACTTTGTAAGTATCTGCTATGTGAATGATATCAAGTCAGGTAGGAACAGAGGAGATAAATAAATGTCTCTGTGAAGCAGGTGAGCTATGTCTTTGGAGATCTTTCTAGTATTTCTGGCATCAGGAAAGAGCCGCTAAAAGCCATGGAGGCTCCAAGGAGACAGGAAGTCTTTTAGACGGAGAAAGTGGTACAACTTGGAAGTCAGCAGCAAACACTGAATATCAAGCTCCTTCCACACAGAAGATGCAGAAAATATCATATTTCCACAAAAATGCTGCACTCAAATAGTTTTGGTTTGTCAGCAGAACAGTTTTTGTAAGCTCAGCCTAATTATAATAACTTTCCTGAAGAAGGAAAGACTGGGATACTGTTGACAACTGTGGTATGGAGCCTAGAGAGGACTTTCATTAAGCAGAAGTATGAAGTAAAGTGAACATGCCAAGGCATAATGCTGGAACTCCTTTAATACTTATAGTTATATGGGTGTGGAAATATACTACCCATGGGTACGGTGTCATTATGAGGAGGTCATTCTCATTCTCATCATTTTCAGATCCAGATTTCTTTACCAAACCTGACCTCCTGGTCAGCAATTTGAGCCAATTGAAAGAGATGGCTGTCAGACCAGCACAGTTGCTCATCTCTATAATCAGGTTTCTCTAGAGGGAGAAAATAGTTACATACAAATTTAAATGAGGAGGCATACCCCTCAAAGGCAAACTGCTATTGGCTGCATTCTATACACAGTATCATTTGATTGGTTATTGTGACTGCAAGAAGATTGATAGAAAGAATAAAGAAGTGAGGAAGTGAAAGAGGGGAGAGGGAGAGAAAGAATGAGAAAAGGGAGGAAGGAAAGAAGAAATGAAGAGAGAAAGAAAGAAGAAAGGAAGGAATGAAAGAGAGAAAGAGAGAAAGAGAGAAAGGTAAGGGAGGGGATTTCAAGAATAAAATCATCTTCAACTGTGATTTTAAAAAATTCAGCTTCTTAACTAAATTATTGTACCCAAGGTTCTTGGTGTATCATTGAAGTTCTTCATAGGTTATGTTATCAGGGTAAGAATCTGTCATATAAAACCACTCAACCAGTGAATAAGAGTCAGAATTCATTCTTCCAAGGGAATCAGAGTCAGAATTGCTAAACAGATTCTCCATGACTTATACACATTCAAAGGCAAGTAAGGAAGTGAACACAAAAGAAAAAATAATGATGCCTTCAAAAGGTAAAGGATACACACAGAAATGTAGCCAGTGGGGAATTCTGATCTCTCAGATACACTATGCTTAAAGGTTCATTTGCCCAAGCAGAAGGAGAGGCATTTGGAAAAGTCTGGAGGAGGTAAGTGGTTCCAGAATTGCTTCAAGAGCTCAAAGAAGCCTGGAATCCTAGTGTCTGGGACACCATGGTCGGTGTTCTTCTTGTGGAAACTGTAGTTTCAGCACATGGTCTGTATCAATTAGAGTCCAAGGAAATAATTGTTATTTTTCTCTTGTACACTTTGTGAAACCCCGGCCCTGCTTGCCTTGGCATTGAGAGCAGGCTTGTGGATGTAGCTGTCTGACTCCATCTCTAAATCTAGATGTTCATTACTGAGCCTTGTTGCCTACTCCTCATCCTCCCAACCACAGGACCAACATCAGCTTCGGGCTCTATCTGGGGACAAAAGCCTTGGATTATCAATATTGCTATACAGAGATAAAGGTGTTGTTTGTCAGCAGGAATGAAGACTGTTTCACACAAGGACTTGGGCACTACACTGCACTTTCTAAGACTGTTCTCCAACATCTACACTTGAAATCAATAAATTCCTCATGTCTGCCGTGAGAAGCCCCCATCCACATGGCTCTTTGAAAATGCATGACAGACTCTTCCCATCTATCAATCTACTTTCCTCTGAACAGAAAAAAAAGAAAGAGATAAACTATCATTGAGAAAATTTGCTATATAAAAAATAATAGTGGAAAACATAGAAGGCTCAAAGTGATCAGCATGGCCATTTGCTCACAGGGGAGACTACACTGGCAGTTCTCTGAGGGACAATGTGGCCTTACTAAAATGAAGGAATTAGTTGGAGACAAAAAACAGTCACAGAGCCAAACTATCCAGACTTCCTGCTGAATAATTATATTTCTAATCTGTCATCACTTTATATATTTCTACACATCTTTCATTATAAAACCAACTGTAAGCAGTTAAAAAGTCCACTATTTTGAAAATGGTAAATACAGAGATGAGCCTGCTATTGATTGTGTATTTGGTTTTTCCTGGGGTTGTAAATTGTCTGCATATTTGTTTACTGGGGATATATCCAACGAGAAAAATACTGAGAACACTTTATTATTTTATTTTCAGAAAATTACTTTTAAAAAGTTATAAACATGTTTTTGATATCTGGAAACTTATGAAGAACTGAGTGTCTGTGACACCATGAAAGAAAATAGATTTATATTTGAGAAATTCAAGCCAGACTTCTCAGAAAAAAGTATACAATAAGATAACTGTGTTGATAAAACAACCTGAATCAAAAAGTCAACCACTTTGAAAAGCTGTAGAAAAGGTCAGTAGTTGTATATTCTAACCAATGACCAATCAGTGATGTAATATTTACAAAGTGCCTGCTTTAATATTTAAATGCCACCCTCTAAACATCCAATCCTGCCACCATATCAGCTTTTAAATTCAGAATTCAGAATTCAGAGTGTAGGATGCGCTGGTGAAAACAGCGTGGATTAAAAACAGGGACTTTGGACTCGAGGACAGTGGAGTTTGAACGAGTACTCTAGCATTTACTGGCCATTTGACCTAGAGCCAGCTTCTAATGGTTTCTGAGATACTCTTTCTTCCTTTTATTGAAAACGCATTTCTCCTCAAATAATATATCCTGGTTATGGTTTTCCTTTCCTCTTCTATTCCTTTCAGTTCCTTCCCATTTTCCCTCCAATCCAAATCCACCCCCTTTCTGTCTCTCTTTAGAAAATAAACAGGCTTCTAAGGGATAATGATAAAATGAAATATAATGAAATAAAACAAAAACTAGCACATTGATTGAATAGTTCAATACAAACATACCAAAGGAAAAGAGACAAAAGGTACAAGAAACAGAGATAGACAGAGACCCATTTATTCACACATCTGAGCTTTTTTATTCAAAAAATAAATTAAAATGATAGCTCATTTGCTGCAATGCTATCAGGGTTTATTTTGCAGTATTATAAATTATTTGGCAAATAGTAAATATTCAGAAAATAGTAGACATTCATAATTATAAGAGAAGACGGTGTGCATTTTTTAAAAGAAGGAGCAAGTCATAATTTCTTACAACTGTGAATAGAAGCCTGTAGGACCTATACAGAGAATGTTTTGGGGCAAAACAAGGCTAAATATATTTCTGATTTGTCTACATGAAATCTCTTTAGACTGGTGCTTCAGAAACTTCCATAGAAGCCAGATTCTTCTCATTTCAATAATGCAGAGCCTGACTGTGTGATTTGTTCTCACCAATGGGCTGTCAGCAGACATATGACAGACAGATAGATGAAACATCCAGGCATTTGGCTGGCTGTCTTCACCTCTTCCAGTAACCTTAAAACAACATAGATTGACCGACCCTCATCTCCCAGAGACACTTAAAGCCCAGCCAGGCTTCCTCTTTGGGATCCAGTCTAGATGTTTGAATTGGCATCATAGGAACACATGAGTGAGCTCCCCTAAATACAGGCTGGCTTTTCTGACCCTCAATCACAGTGGAGTAAATGATTGTTGTTTACAGAACTGGATGTTAGGCCAAGTCTTTTAGCTGCATTTCTCTTGCAACAATTAATACTTTGTGGCTATTATACTTGCAGAGTTGCTGTGGGCACATTCATGTATTTATGTGACGGTTTTAAGGACATACCTTCAACATTTACCAGGACTGTAGTACAAATGAAAGGGGTGGTTTGAGAAACAGAAGAAAAATGTGTGATCCTGAATGTAGGCATGTATTTAGAGTCAGTTCCCTAAGTCGGGAAACAAGCTCTTCGAATGGCTCTAGAATCCAACCTTCAGGATTTCAAGCATCAACGAAAAGACAAGAAAATAAATACAAATGTAGTATGAATCGTTAGAGAGTCTTATCAATAAAAACAAACCTGGAGCCAGGTATTGGGGTGAACTCTGAAAGATCAGAGAAGCATAACAAGCCACAGCGTCCTCACCTCCCCAATTCCTCAACTGATCCTGTTTCCTCAGACTGGAAGCCTCTGAGTTCTCATGCAAATAGATCTCAGCTGAACTTCTGATAAAAACCTAAAAGCTTAACCAGGCCTAGTTCCTCGTCCTCATGCCTTATATACCTTTCTGGTCCCTGCTATCACTTCCTGGGATTAAAGCCTCTTGTTTCCATGCCTGGCTGTTTCCAGTGTGGCTTTGAACTCACAGAGATCCAGACAATCTCTGCCTCTGGAATGCTAGGTTTAAAGGCATATTCTGGCCTCTATATCTAGTGGCTGTTCTGTTCTCTGACTCCAGATAAGTTTATTAGGATGCACAATATTTTGGGGAACACAATATCACCACATACAAAACTGTAACACATTCTCTCCTCCATTCCAAAATGTGTAACAGCAACTTCTTCCCAATTATAACCTTTGTATTTCCAAAGACAGTAAATATGTCTTGCCTATCAAGTGTTTTTTTAAAAAAGTAGTTGTTTTGAGTAACAAAAACAGACTAGGCAAATCACCAAAGAAAAGTGGATCAGAAAATAAGTAAATCATAAACATTTTACTTTTCTTGCTATATCGTGATAAAATATTTTTGTACGCCTCTGCTTTTCTTTAAATAGTGTGTTCCAGTGTTGACAGATTAAGAAGCATTTAGTCTATGACCTAGAGATGCAAGGAAATTCCACATGCTACAATAAAGATACTGAAAAATATTTTTAAATACATGGCCAAGCTGGGAAAAAAAAAAGTCCTTCAGATGCAGGAATGCAAGTGAACTCAAAGGTACAACAGCAGTTGTGTTCAAAGCTCAGGGCCCCAGAGGAGTTGCGCCAGGCATGATACCAGGAGTGTGGCCTACAGTTCTGACGCCAGTCTAAGGCCAAGCCATATGATCTTGGGAGAGAAACTTGGAAGATCTGTTCACAAAGGTAGAATAATTAAAGGCCTATCCAACTGCTGCAGACAACTAGAAAACCTCTACCCACTGGCTTGAGGATATGTAGATTATTGTATGTGGTTTTGTCTAGGAAGAAGAAATTGTCATGAATAACAATAAAATGCTAACTTTGTACCTTGTATAGGTGTGGTAGACTAAATTTGTATACTCTTCATGCTAAGAAATTGAAAGTCCTAAGATTTGGAGAGGAAATGTCAAAAAATGTCCAATTATCATACAGAAAAATATACTATATCCAATATATACAGACGTTTGTGAAATAATAATAGTGGAGGTGGAATGAGGAGAAGCCCTCATCAAATACAAATTCATATTTTTTAAAAAGAAAAAATCATGATGGGGAAGGCAGGACAAATTCAGGAATGGCACTACAAGTAAAATTATTTAAAGAAAAGGTGCAAGGTATAGTTAAAATAACCAAGTTGTAACAGAGAAAAATCATGATGAAATGTGACCAAAAAATGAACTATTAAAAATACCCACATTTTCTGGTGCACATTCACAATGGACTTGCAGCTGCAAAGAATGAAAATAAAGTTATGAAATTTGCAGGTAACTGGATGAACTGGGGAAAAATTATACTTGAGTGAGGCCATTCAGGCTCAGAAAGCCATTCTGTGCTCTCTCCCATATGTGGGAACTACCTTTGAAGTTTTAGGTTTGTGGGATTTAATTTTGAATATCCATGGAAGCCAGAAAACTAGAAAAGGATTACTGGGGTCCCAAGAGTGTTTCTAAGTGAGGGGGGTAGTAAGTGTTGGGAAGGGGAAAAGGGAAATAATGGAGAGATGGTTTAAGTAGAGAAGGAGATGGGGAGCAGAGCAAAGGAGAGTGCAGGGAGACAGAGAACTAATACTTAGGATATTTGAAAGAGCCATATAGAAGCCAGTATTTTTATAAGCCATATTATATTATGTTTTATATTATTATATTATATTATATTATATTATATTATATTATATTATTATATTATATTATTATATTATATTATATTATATTATATTATATTATATTATATATTATATTATATTATATTATATTATATTATATTATATTATATTATATTATATTATATTATATTATATTATATTATATTATATTATATTATATTATATTATGAGTTTAAATGGAGTTACCTTGTATTGGTACTTCCTTTCAAGTTGTTCATCAGATGTATGTCTGATGACTTTTATTTTTAAGACCCTAGTGATGAAGACATCACACACTTGGTTCAAAGAACATTAGAAAATCAAGCTGGTATTGACCTGGAAGCTTCCTCTCTGCTGAGCTTTCATAGTAACAGAACATGTTATACAGGCTGATGAGAGAAAAAAGTCATCAACAGTCTTACCTAGCTGTGCATACTTTGAGCTATAGTAATGACCAACCTAACAAGATATGCCTGCTGCTGCCTTAGTGGCATGGATGTTATGGGAGTTACCAACTGTTCTGGTTGAATGTAAGGCCCACTCCACAGAATGGAACACACATATATAATATTGCAAACCTGGCCAAGAACTGATTGCTAAAAGTGTCACAGATGCTCCAGGGGAACCTACTACTATTATTTTGTTAAAGAGAGATTGTAATCAAGCTATCTTCTAAATACTTACCTTTATTTTTTTGTAGATTAATGCGGCTCTCAGCCTTCATCAGGGAACCTTCCTTTTGTATTGGACGGCAGTCAATATATGTACTCGCAAATGGTCAAAGTACAGAAAATACGTGAAGGTGGAGTGCTCAGCCCCAAATGTAGCATCTGTATTAGATCCCTTCACCCCAAGACTCAGAGAACATCACAGAGGAGATCCTAAGAAGACTGTACAAGCCGGAGACAGAGAAGGACTTCTGTGAAACAGTGTCTTCTGGACATGAAAGGGCTCTTACACTCATGAGCTCTCTGCAGTTGTGATTGTCTGCATCACATTCTTCAAAATATGCATGGGGGAGGAGCTTCTGAGCTGCCATGCTTGCTGGATACTATTGGCAGTTCATGGATACTAGGAGTATTGGAATAATTTTTCTTTGGAAGTATGGCCACTGCTAGGTTTCCCATATTCCTGGTGGATTGCCCTATATCTATGTGTAAGAGTCTACCTTCATTTTTCTGCATTAAATATTAAATTTTCCCTTTAAACATCTCTCTGTTTTTTTTGTGTCCTCCATAATTTCTCTCACTAGTGTTTTATAATTTTATTGTACACCTTTTTCACTTCTTCAGGTAGATTTATTTCTATCTATTTTATTGGGATTAATTTTTCACTGTTGCTATGAAGTGTTTGTCCTTCCCCTCCACAGAAGTAGGGACAGAACCTATGTATGACCTGTGCATGCTAGATTCCACTCTAGTCTCCCGTTTATTATTTGGTCAGGGGCTATTGTGGATTTGTTTTATTTTGTCACTGTATTTGTGATATATAAAATGTTTCTTTTTATTGACTGTGATTCCTAAAACTTTACTGAATTTTTCTGCTCCAACACGTTTTAGTCAGTGTATTTAGTCAGGGATTTCTGTATATAAGGCCTTTCTATGAAAGAGGGTGATCTGATCCCCTCTTTTGTGATTGAATGTGCTTCATTCTTTTCTTCTACTGATTTCTGTAGCTGAAGTTTTCCTGTGTCCACCCAGCTCCTACAGCTGCCCAGACCCAAGTAAACACACAGAGACTTATATTACTGATAAACTGTATGGCCATGGCAGGCTTCCTGCTATCTAGTTCTTATATCTTTTTTTCTTTTTTCTTTTTGTGTGTGTGTGTGTTTTTATTTATTTTTTCATTTTTTCTTATTAAGAAATTTTCTACTCACTCCACATATTATCCAAAGATCCCCTGTCCTCCCACCTTCTTCCTCCCACCCTTCAGCCATCTTTCCCAAGCCACCCACATCCCCACATCCCCCAAATTGAGGTCTCCCATGAGGAGTCAGCAGATCCCAGCACACTGAGCCTAGGCAGGTCCAAGCCCCTTCCCACTGCACCAAGGCTGTGCAAGGTGTCACACCACAGGTACTGGATTCTAGAAGACTACCCATAGACCAGGGACAGATCCCAATCCCCCTGCCTGGGTGCCCCCCAAAGAGTTGGAGCCAAACAACCATCTTCAGTATCCAGAGGGCCTAGTCCAGTCCCATGGGGGCTCCATAGCCACCAGTCCACAGTTTATGGGCTTCAACTAGTATGGCAGATGAGAACATAGGGAAATGGGAGAGTCAAGCTAGAACAGGGACAGAGTGGGAGGCCAGGGAGGAAGATACCATGATAGATGAAGACATCATGAGAATAAGAAGAGGCAGGGTATGGGGAGGCTCTCAGGAATCCACAAGGTTGACCCCACATTGGTCTGCTGGCAGTTGTTCAGAGGGTGCCTGGACTAGTCTACTCTGGTGACCAGCCTAGCAAATAACCTAGCTGTCATCATAGAGCCTTTGTGCAGTGACTGATAGAGGCAGATACAGAGATCCACGGCCAGGCACCAGGCTGAGCTCCGGGAATCCAATTGATGAGAGGAGAGATACTGCAGGAGAGGGACGTTGCGATATTGATAGTTCTTATATCTTAAATTAACTGGTTTCTATTAATCTATAAGTTGCCACATGGCTTGTGGCTTACCGGTACTTTTACATGTTGCTTCCTCTGTGTCTGGCTGGCGACTCCTGACTCAATCTTCCTGTTCTCAGAATTCTCCTCTCTCTTTGTCCCACCTATACTTCCTGCCTGACTACTGGTCAATCAGCACTTTACTTATTAACCAATCAGAGCAACACATTCACAGCATACAGAGCGATATCCACAGCAGATTTCTTTTGTAAAACTTCCTTTGACTGTTCTAAGAAAGAGTGACCAATGTGGACATCCCTGTTTTTTCAGATCTCAAAGGAAACACCTTCAGCTTCTTCTACTTAGTGTGGAGGTGGTGGCTTTATCATATCTAGCCCTTTTTTTTTGGTAGGGTATGTGGGTTTATTTTCATAAAGGAGTGTTTAACTTTCATGAATGTTTTTTTCTGCACCCACTAATGATACTCTTTTGACCCTCTCCTATGCTGTTGTAATACATTATGGTTTTCAGTTTTTATTTCTTGAATCATCCTTGTATCTCTAGACTAAATTCTACTTCACACAGTACATCCCTTTTTCGAGTGTTTGTTAGTCAGTTTTCCATCATTGTGACAAAATGCCTAAGAAAAACAACCTAAAGGGGGAAAGGTTTACGTGGGCCAGTAGCTTCGGATCATTGCTGGCTCTGTGGCTTTTAGGTCTGTGCAACGTATGAACACCATGACGTAGAAACAGCAAAGCAAAGCTGTTCACTCACCTCATGGTAGCCGAGAAGCAGAGAGAGGGAGGAACAGGGTGAGGGAACAAGATACACCCTTGAAGGACACACCACAAATGACCTTCTTCTTCTTCTTCTTCTTCTTCTTCTTCTTCTTCTTCTTCTTCTTCTTCTTCTTCTTCTTCTTCTTCTTCTTCTTCTTTTTTTGGTTTTTCGAGACAGGGTTTCTCTGTGTAGCTTTGCGCCTTTCCTGGGACTCACTTGGTAGTCCAGGCTGGCCTCGAACTCACAGAGATCCACCTGCCTCTGCCTCCCGAGTGCTGGGATTAAAGGCGTGCGCCTCCACCGCCCAGCAACCTACTTCTTCTAACTAGACCCACTTCTAATATTTCTGCCACTTCATAACAACACTACCAATTAAGGACATTTCTTCAATACATAAGCTTTAAGTACTTCAAGATCTAAGTGTTAACAATGTGCCCTTTGTTTGTATCACATTTAAAACTCTGATGTTTCTTTGCTGAATTTTTGTCTGGATGACCTGTCCCTTTATGAAAGTGGGTGCTGAGATCCTCTACTATTATTGTTTTTGAATCTATCTTTCCCTTTAGATCTAACAATGCTTACTTTATATAATTAGGTGTGTTAGTGCATGTGTGTGTGTGTGTGTGTGTGTGTGTGTGTGTGTGTGTGTGTGTGTGTTGTGTGAATCTTTCCTGAGCATGTACAAACAAGCATTTATTCATCCCAGGTAGCTCATAACAACAGGCCAAAACACAGGGTGAAGAACTTCAGGCCAAAACTTCAGGGTGAAGAACAACTTGGAAAAACCAGTGAGTTTATGGGCTTCTGTACAGAGCACGGGTAAGCCCAAGCTGGCCAGACCAATAGAAAATCTCAGTTCAGATGATGATTTTTCCATAGCCACACCGATGGAGTCCCCTCTTTATTCAACTCTACACACTCTGTGTACACTCACAGCCTCTGCGAACATGAGACTACAAATAGCTGGAAAACTCATCAGTGGTGAGGGCAGGAGTGGCTTAGATCACAGGGGAATATCTGATGACCTTCTCCACTCTTCCTTCTAAGAGAATGTCAGTGGGCCCAATCTAGAGAGTTTCTTCTATGTGGCCACAGCTGCTTCTAATGAAGAAGGTCATGGCTGCTATATTCGGAAGATAGCATTCTACTACATTTTGTACTGGTTTTTCCTCTTACTCAATTGCTCCCTCTGACAGTATATAGTGGCCTTCTTTGTCTTGGGTTTCCTTTGCTCCTCTGCCACAGGCTCGCGTCTTGTCTGTTTTGTTCCATTTGTACACTTATCTGTTCTTTCTTCAATATCACACTGTCTTCGCAATTGTAGCTTTTAGCTAAGCCTTAAACTTGGGTACTATCAATGCTGCCTTATTATTACTCTTTAATGTCATTTTGGGTGCTTTTATTTCAAGTAAACCTTAGAGTTAGGAAATTATAGGTTTCTGGGGTTTTAAGTAGTTAAGTATGTTGCATGGTGTTATGACAGTGGACAAATGCCATATGTTTACCCAAACATAACAGTTAAAGTATGCATGTACGATGATGACCACAATCCAGAACACTGGAAACACCAAGTTTCAACACAAGAGACCAGGCAGGGACTCCCATTCATTGGTGGGAGACATGAAAATGATGCAGCCACTTGGGAAGATAGTCAGGTAGATTCCTGCAAAACTGAGCATGCTTCTACCAATCAGTCTAGCAATTTCATTTACCCAAATGACCTCATATAAAGCCTAGATGTAGATGTTATGCCAGATATACTCATAACTGCCAGAAGCTAGAAGCAACCAATATGGCCTTTGAGAGATGAGTAGATACATTCAGACAAGGTTGATTCATAAAGCAGACTATTAGTGATTTTATAAAGAAGTGAACTATTATGCTATATGAAGATTTAAAAAAAAACTTAAGAGCAGGCTACTAAGTGAAAAAACCCAGCCTGTAAAGGCTACATAGGCTTAATCCCAAATATATGAAATTTGGGAAAAGGTACAGTTATGGGAACTAAAAAGAGCAGAAGTTATGGGACATTTTTTCTTCATTTTTATTTATTAGATTATGCATTAGATTGTGTGTGTGTGTACGTGCGTGTGTGCGTGTGTGTGTGTGTGTGTGTGTGAGAGAGAGAGAGAGAGAGAGAGAGAGAGAGAGAGAGAGAGAGAGAGCATACATGTACATGCTCATACTGCAGTGCACACATAAAGATCCAAGGACAACTTTTAAGAGTTGTTTTCTGTCCTTATGCTGATTGAAGGGATCAAACTCAGGTTGACAGAGTTAGCAGCAAATTGCCTTTACCTTCTGAGCTAGCTCACTGGTCCAGTTTGCCAGGATTTTAGAGTAATGGAAATATGCTGTATGATGCTACAATGATGGCTAGATGTTATGTGTCTGTACAAATCTACAGAAGGTACAATCCTGCAGTAAGGTTAATGTAACTATGACCTTTGGATAGTAAGACTGTGTTGATGTAAGTTCATCAGTAACCACTCTGATGGAGATACTGATAATGAGAGAGGCTATGCATGTGCAGGGATAAGACATAATACAGGGCTATCTCTACTCCATATAACTCAATTTTGCTATGAATCACAAAAATATTGAAAAATAAAGTCTGTTATTAGAAAGAATTCATATAACTTAGATGATGCTACAGAGCTTCTAGAAGGAAGCGTTCCCTCCCAGAGGAATGAAGGATGTTCATAAGACTCTGGAAGCTCGCAAAACTTAGTAGAAATGACAAGAAAGTTACAAGACTCACAAGACCCAGCCTCCAGAATACAGAAGCCAAAAGCAGTTGCTGCGGAGAGGAGACCCTTGTGTGTTGCTGCCTGCAAATCATGCAGGGAACTGCAGTGATGCAGCTGTCATGAGTGACCAGGGGCTTTCTAGTGACGATGTGCCCACCCAAGTCACCTATGCACCTGCAAGTAATCCCGCATCCACTCTTCCGTTGGTAGCCCCTTGCTGTTGATTCAGCAAGCCAGGCTTGAGCAGAGCTGTTTCAATGGGCTGTAGTTCTGTCTCCTCTCTTGGGTAAATAGATATTTGAACTCATCTCCATGGGAAAAGCCATACAGCATATGATAGTTTAAATAATATCAATGATGATATCAACAGCAAATGATAGTTTAAACAAACATGTGCAAAATAGAAGATATTTTAAATAATTTACTGGTTACAAAATAATAAAAATTATGATGCACTTACAACTGAATGTCATAAGTATGTATACTTGAATTCCAACAGACCACAAAAGGGACAGGTTAAGGGGCTTTTAGAAATTTATGTCTCAGGGTCTGGAACATCATTTTTATGACAGAATTGTTATATAGCAAATTTTCTAATGAGAGGGGAAAGATTCAAAGATGAATAGACTTAGCAAATGTCTAAAGTAAGAAGAATAAACAAATCTAAGACAAAAACCTGGCCAAAATCTCTCAGGTGTTTGTCACCAAAGGCAATCTCACCTTAAGTAAAGGATTCTTCAAAGTGAATGTCAGTACTTACAGGGAAATATTTATGTATACTTCCTGTTTTGGTTTTATTAAACAAATATCTATTAAGGTGTGGTGGTATTCTAATTGTACTGAAATGTGATTTTAATTACATGTTAATAAATAAAGTTGCCCAGGGGTCAGAGCTATTAGAGCCATAGACAGAGCGTGGTGGTAGTGGTGGTGGTAGTGGTGGTGGTGGTGGTGGTGGTGGTGACACATGCCTTTAATCCCATAGCTCTCTGTGTGTTCGGGGATACAGCCAGCATTGGAGACATACGCCTTTAAAACCTGGGGGGCTGTACATACAGACAGTGACGAGGCAGTCACGTGTTTGGGTTTACAACCAATGAGAAGGCAGAATGACTATGAAACGACTTACACACACGGAAATAGCTCTCTTTCAGGAAGCCAGGACCACCGCAGGAGGAAAGGTGAGATTTTGGCTCTGAGCTCTGACCTCTCGGCTTTCTCTTTTACATTGGTTCTATGTTTCTTATTTAATAAGACGGTTGGATACATCTACATTAAGGGTTTAAATAACCAAAGTAGGGTACCAGGCACAGAGGGGAACCAGACACAGTGTCTCTTTTCAAGGACACTTAGACTGCTGACAGGGGTGAACAAGGAAAAGTTCAACCCTTGAATAAAATGTGGAAAGTGCAGTTTTCCAGGCTGTTTTACATGGAAACTGAGCACAAGCTTGGATTCTAAAATAGATGTGAAAAATGATGCAGATTTTCCTCCATCTGACCTCACCATGTGAGCAAAATTCACCAAAGATAATACTGTTCTGGAATATCCGAAGGAAATTCGCAAGTTATTTCCTCAACTTCCTCAACTTTTCAGTTGTGTTGTTCAAGGCAATTCAAAGGCAGAAATCCTACAAGAGTTAACTATTCGCAGCCACAAGCAGATAGAACTGAAGTAAGTTGTCCCTTACCTGGTCTTCCCTAAAACTGAGAATGTAGAAACAGCCAATTAGCATAGGCAATGGTATATGAGAGCACAGTATTATCTTTTTATTCCAATCTAAAATTCAGCATCCCACATGGGTCCCACAGCACTCATGCAGGTTGACATGACATTGTTTCCTGGTGGTCTTTCTGGAGAAGCACAATACTAAGTGTGTAGAAGGGACAGATAGAGACTGGTTGGTAAGAATGTGACTCTAAGGGGTTGGGGATTTAGCTCAATGGTAGAGCGCTTGCCTAGCAAGTGCAAGGCCCTGGGTTCGGTCCTCGGCTTAAAAAAAAAAAAAAATGTGACTCTGGCATCATCAGGCTGACCAGTGCAAGGCAGGGATGACTAGGAGATTGGAAGATTTTTATTTAAACATTCCAAGTTTTAAAAACAAAACTGATTAAAATCACTCAAGCAGGTCTTCACCTGTCTTTTTTTCTTGAGATCTACCCCTAAATGAGACTTTGAACTTCCTATTACACCAAAATCAGATAAGAAATTATATATAAGTAGAGGGATAGATACAACTTTAACAGACCTCTTTGCTTGTAGGGGATCCTCCTGAGGCATTTTCAATTCTGAAAGGAAAGTATATGACACATGGAACACAGCATCACCCAACCAAGTACTATTCTTGGGACCAGTCTTTGCTCAACTAGACCACCCGGCGTGATGTGCTAACAGCTGCGGGGCTCTGTTACCTGTTTTGGACAGGGTTGCTAGATTTCTCCCTTCAGGTGTTTGTGCAACTCTGGTACCCAGTTAATCGTGTTTAAGTTTTTTTTTACTCCATGTTACAGTGACTTCTGGGACAAATCATGCTGCTTTGAGGCACTTATTACAAACTCTTCAAGATGAGTTACACATTTTGAACACCGTGTGTATGCACACGTGTGTGTGTGTGTGTGTGTGTGTCACACACACATACACGCATTCCTGTACATGTTTTAGAACTTGAGTACCACAAATAATAAGCCCCTCAGAGTATGTTTTGCTTCTTCTCCAGAACACAGGGATATTGGAGTTTGGTTAATTTCCATGCCAACAGCTCTGTGGAGTCAAGAGCAATAGCCCCCTGGGAAGTCCATGCAGGTCTCTCTGAGGATTCTGGGAAAAAAGAAAAAAAAGCACACCGGATAGAAACACAGTGACACTCTGCAAATACAGACTCAAGAATTTGCCACTTATTTCTTTGGAGAAGCTAGCACTGATTTGGCTTCCCTTGGTTTCAAACATGGTCATCCATGTCACTTTAAACATAGGTCAGCTTTCCCACTGGTTAAAGAAAATGATGAAAGAGCCGGGTGTGGTGGCGCACACCTTTAATCCCAGCACTTGGGAGGCAGAGGCAGGCGGATCTCTGTGAGTTCGAGGCCAGCCTGGGCTACCAAGTGAGCTCCAGGAAAGGCGCAAAGCTACACAGAGAAACCCTGTCTCGAAAAAAACCAAAAAAAAAAAAAAAAGAAAAAGAAAAAGAAAATGATGAAAGCATCAATTTTCCTGGCAACATGATGCTAGATTCCATTTTTATAGTTGGTGTGAAGGAATAGAAAAAATTTAAATATTTCTATAATATAAACTTAGCATCAAAGAGTCTCCTATACCTTAGTAAGGCCATGTCAAATGATAGATTTTATTCTCTGACCTAAATAGTTCTAAATTGTTCTTTGTTTTGAATGAAAATTTTCCAGAACAATGTCACAAATGATGCCATGGCAGATGCAGAGATCCAGGGCCAAGTGCCAGGCTGAGCTCCGGGAATCCAGTCGATCAGAGAGAGGAGAGATTCTGCAGGCGGGGGACATCGAGATCTTGATGGGAGGACATGCTGAGATAACCCACCACACTAGTGGAAGCCCATGAACTGTGGACTGGTGGCTGTGGAGCCCCCATGGGACTGGACTAGGCCCACTGGATACAGAAGATGGTTGTTTGGCTTGAACTGTTTAGGGGCACCCAGGCAGGGGAATCAGGATCTGTCCCTGGTCTATGGGCAGTCTTCTGGGAGCCCAGTGCCTGTGGTATGACGCCTTGCACAGTCTTGGTGCAGTGGGAAGGGGCTTGGACCTGCCTAGGCTCAGTGTGCTGGGCTCTGCTGACTCCCCATGGGAGACCTTGATTTGGGGCATGTGGGGATGTGGAGTGGCTTGGGAAGGAGGGCTGGGGGGTGGGAGGAGGGAGGAGGTGGGATCTGTGGGTGGTATGTAGAGTGAGTAGAAAAATTCTTAATAAAGAAAAATGAAAAAATCTGGTTTTATATAGCTCTCAAAACATGAATTTAGGAAGTATGGGTTGCTTTTTCCAATTTTCTTTTGTCACTTATTATAAAATAAACACATTATTATTGAAAGTTAAAAAAGTGATGCCGTGGAGTCAGAACTACATGCTATCTGTGAAAATTTCTATGGAAATGAAATATGTACATGCCTTTTCAAAGCACCACTTAAAACAATTCAGGAGTTTCACCAGTTTAAACTCTGCTCTTACAGGTACTTACTCTAGTATCATAAGTAAGTTATTCCAAGATAATAAGTAGAACAGTCAAGCCACTTAGTAAAGAATGGTTATAAAGGAATTTAATTGAAGATGATGAGTAGTAATTCATAGGTTATGAAGTATATCAAAATTGGGGGTTCATCGCTGCCCCTCAGGATGGTTGAATTTCCAGGCATGGGTAGAGAGAAAACTGTGGGGAAAGGGAAGAACTATATGACTATAAAAGGACAGGCCAGTGGAGCATATGAAAGAGCTGTGCTGACCGTGTCCAGGCCCCATAGGCAAGGGTTGCTCACAAAGTTCGCATAGTGCTAGACACAGGCACATGAATGCATGCATTTGTTGAGGCCCAGTTTGAAGAGAACACATGACACTCTCATTTGATCTCTGGAGTTATAGAAGCAAGAGGTTTTGAAACAGACCCAGTTATCTGCCTGTCACAAGGCTGGGGGAGACATATCACTTCCCAGAGCCCGATTTTCTCATGAGAAATGCATAAGATGGGCAAGTCACAAGGTTAAGTAACATAACCAACAAATGGGTTAGCACAATGCCTGGTACACAGTAGTTAATCATATGAACTGTCTTCCTTTCCGTTTCTGGGCCGCACTTCTTTCTCATCACCACCGTTTGTACCAGAGGCCAGAGTTTGGGAACTTTATCATCTGGATAGTAAACTTCGGAACCCCTGGTTGCGTTTTCCCAGCAAGTTATGCAGCCCGTCAAAGAGTCACCCGACTGTCGCCTCCACTGCCTGTTTGCTGTTCATGCAACTGTTGTGACAGAGCCCTCTCTAAATGTTAGGTGAGCGGGCTATGGGTCCCTCCATGCACTGATTATGTACGGTTCCTGGAAAGTGAAAGAACAGAGCCAGCCTGTCAGTTCGGTTAGGTACAAGAACACCTAAAAGCAGAGGCCAGGCTGAGACAGCGCCTGCTCAGAAGCCCGGAAAGCAGTGGCAAAAGGCAGGTGAGGTTGCCTCACACAGAAACGGGGACTAACTATCCGTTTTATCTCTTTTACCACACCTTCCTACTCAGTATAGATTTCCCCTTGCAATAGAATCGTGAAGTCTTTCTGAAGAGGTAAACAAGCCTCCTCGTTTATTAACGGCTTCTCAGTATCATCACCACTGAGAAGTCCACAGCACCTCAAACCTCTGACTTGTATGCCACCTTGATTAAGGCACAAAATGTTAGAAGCAAATTACTATGAAACAATTTGCACTTAATGTTTCAGTCATATCTGTAAAAAATATGACTTAAATATAGTTTTATTAATAATACATATTTTAATTAAACGGCTGGAGGTGCATCTAGCAGAAAAAAAAATTGAATCTTCCCTGGATTTCACATAGTGGTATGATTCATGGGCAGTAAATATGCAAAGCTTTATGCCCATAAGGCAATCAAACTCCAAAGCTGATATGCATGTTTTTTTGTCTAAAAGAGCAAAATCCAGTGAGGGTCAGAAATAATAGTAATCATAACAGACTGCCAGAATAATCAAATGAATTGGCTCCAGCCAACAGCATCCTCTCCGTGCAACAGAAGCATCCTTTCAACCACAATTAAATCTACTCCAGCATTCATTATTACTTCTGTTATTCTCATTACACACACACACACACACACACAAAAAAAAAAACCTGCTTAAGCACATGTACCTATTAAAGAATTTCATAAATATCAAACGATCAAATACTAGTGACCGCCTTTGTGGACACAGAAACGCTTTATTGCAAACTGCTCTTTCTGCTGCCGCTGACTCCCGTAAGCACTCCACTTCAGTTCCCGGTGTTGACAATTACCTAGCATGTCAGTTAACTGGACCTGCTGTCACAAGCACCAGAGCATCAGAACTTCAGCGATGAAATGCATTTCCTCACAGATTTGGAAGACAGAGGTCTGAGATCAGGGTGTCAAGGAGCTGTTTTCTCCTGCAGCAGGTAGAGTGCCACCTTCTCCCAGTATCATCATGTGGTCTCCCATGTATATCTACTTCCCAATTTCTGCTACATATACAGCTTTCAGTCCTATTGATTGCAGCCTCATTCCAATGACTGTTTTGTCTTAACTATTCAAGGACATTATCTATGAGTACAGGAACATTTTGAGATATGAGGGGATATGATTTCAACAAGGGGCCTTCAGAATGGCACAAGTAATCCTATAACACCTGGCAGTTACTTTGAGCTTCAGAAATTTATATTACCTGGCACATGCCATGATATTTTATGAAGAAGAACCTGATAAATGTGTAAAACAAAACAGAGTGAATTTAAGATTAAATAATCTCTTTGCCATCACCCTTCAGATAAAGTTTGTGTTCAAGTAGCCATGAGCTACCCTACTGGCACTGAAAACCTCATGCAGCATTATAATTTTGGTCATTCATACTCATTTCTAAGTCTAAGAATTTTATAGTTATCTCTTGTGTATCATTCCTACTGGTCTTTCATTTCTAAAGATGTAGAATCATTTCCCTGCAGCCTAAAAAAACATGTCATTTAGGTTCTTTTATAGAGAAGGTAAGCTGGAGACAAATCCTCTTTCTTACACACACACACACACACACACACACACACACACACACACACACACACACCACACGTTTATTTAACTTGAAATTGTAAGAGATTCAGAATTTGAGGTTTTTGGATTAACAGCTCTTTGCTTCCAGCTTGAAAGGGGTTTTTTGTTGTTGTTGTTGTTGTTTTTGTTTTGTTTTGTCATTTCCTGTCTTCCATAGATTCAGGTGAGAAATTCATAGTAATTTAGGTCACTATCCATCTGTGTGCAAAACATTATTCTTTATGTGCTTTTAAGACTTTCCACTCAGCCCTGATTTTTGTCAGCCCCATGATTTGTCTAGGTGTGCTTTCCTTTGTGTTTATTCTGCTAATTTATGGCTTAGTGTGGCTTCTGTATATTTTACTTTTCATCAAATTGGCTTTCATTATTATTTCCTTAATGTTTTTGTCTCAGTATTCCTTTGGGATTCCATTCTCTCTTGTTGCATCATCAGACTAGAACTTGAATTTCTGTTGGTTTGTGTCAACCTGTTTTTTAATCTGTTCCTTGGACTCAATAGTTTCTATCAACTGGTTTTCACATTCAGTGATTCTCTTTGCTTTCACCATTCTGCTACTGAACTGCTCAGTGAAAAGTTAATTACAGATGTTAGATTATCAATTCTAAAATATCCATTTGTATCTTTTTGATACTTTCTTTTTTTCCCTTGAAAGATACAATATCAACTTTTTTATTTTATTAATTTATTATTTGACAATTTCAAACACACACACACACACACACATATATATATATATATAATTCTTTCACACTTTCTCTACTGAAATGTTGATTTTCTACCTCATGGGTCAGGGGTACAATAACTTCCTTAAAGTATCTCTAATAGTTTAGTGTCTTAAAGTCTGTCCAATAGTTTAGTATCTGAATCATCTTGATGGTGGCTTTGGTTGATTGTCCTTTCTTGAAAGGACTGGCTGCATTTTCCAGCTGCTTGTCTAAGTAGATGTGCTTAATTATGGACCACATATTGGACCTCATAAAGGCTGTATTCCGTAGATCCGGAGGACTATTACAACTCTCGGAGGAGCGTTTATGTCTCTGTTGTAGCAATCAACCCATCTGCATGCAGATGACACGTTCTGCTGTCTCTTCTGTTGGGCCGCGATTCCAGTCTCAGGCTTGGCCCTGAGGCTGTGCCACACTGGCTGAGTTCTAAATCTCAGAGGAGTTCATGAGACACCTGTATGTTTTCACACACTCTTTTCCAAAATTCCCTTCAAGGTTTCCCCAAGACAGAGATGGGATTATTATAGATCACAACAAACTCTTTCAAATAGTTACACTCCTGGGGCTCCTCCCAGGACAAGGAAGCCAAGAATACACTCCACCTGTCCCTCTTGGACTTGCCCTTAATAACCTGTCTACTTTGCTTCATTTCAATAACAATTCTTTAAGATTCTTCAGTCTTTCATCATCAGGTATTGTTATTAATTTTCTAATTTCTAGTTGCATTCATTGAATAAAATACTTTTAAGTGAAAGAGTTTATGTCATCATAGTGAAATAAGAATTCTTTGACTTATCTGGAATTCTCCTTTCAGCCCCAACAAGAAAACAAGCTATGTAGAATCTTCCAGTAAAACTAATTTTGCTCAATCTTTGTCATGTAAGGACCCCAGAATCTTATCTGCAAACAGGTATGGGTATGGAGTAACATGGTCTAGTAGCTGCCAGAAAAATGTGCCCATCTTCTAGTATGTAGGTCAAGATCAGAAGTAGCTAACAATAGAATTCCTCTGAATGGTCCAGGTGTATTCACCTGAATGATTTGTGTTATTAGAGGCTGAAATGTATTTCTGAAAAATAAATTATAATTTCAAGGAAATCCATGCACCGAGTAAATAAAGAACATGGAATTCAAGCACCCCAGGAAATAACTCTTCATTCATATCTTTAAGGAAGCCACATATAGCCCTACACCAGCTTCAAAACTTGGCATTCATTTCCATAAATCCATTTTCACTTCAAGGAAGTAATTATAATTAATTTGTGCAAGGTCACAAAATGAATATCAGCAGTGCCTGAAAGTGCACACATTAATTCACCCAGTCAACAGATGTTTTTGAGCACCTACATGTGTTAGGCACAGTTCAATACATCAAACTTGTCTTAAAAGAGAACTGCAAACTAATAGGTTCTAAAACTTGTTACAATCTTTCGAGTGAGCAGTAATTCTCTTCCTCTTTTCCACAATTACATTATTTCTGCAATTTGCCTTTTGATTTATTACAATGTTTTTCTGATTTGATTAATGTGTTATATGTGAGGCTGGAGTGCAATTATAAATACTCTCAAAGAGTAGAAAGTCATCGATTTGATGTAATCATAGTATCTCAGTGCACACACAAAGCTTCATTTAATGGTGCCATGTGTGACAGCTCCTAGTAATTAGAAATAGAGTGATCATGCATCAAAGATGGATGCAATGGCTCTAAGTCATTACTTCTACCAAAACCGGAAGAGGGGCAGATGCTTTCCACCCCTTCCCGCCAGTGACCTAGTCTCTAGACCAGAAGGCCATCGCCCCAACTCATGAGATGAGACCACTCTTTCCTCTCTAAGGACTAGGCTTGGTTTTCAAGATCTGCCAAGTCGGCACGTGCACTGCTGGGGAAGGGCAGAAAGACTGGACCAATAATGGAAACATCCAAAGTTGACAATGTGCGGACTGCGAAGAAGCTTCTAGCCAAGTTGGGTAGTGTGACTTCCATATCCACTTCTGACCTGACACCTTTGTCCTTTCCCATTCTTTCCAAGCTGCCGTCTTTCTACTACAATCTCACTGTGTGTGTGTGGTGGGGTGTGTGTGTGTGTGTGTAGTGGAGGGAAGGCTGGGGGGGAGCAGGAGGAGGGATGAGAGGGGAACCTGTGGTTAGTGTGTAAAATGAATAAAAAACTTCTTAAATTTAAAAAAAAACAGTATCTTCATTCATTCAGCATGCTGGTTTCTGCATATCTTTTTTTTTTTTTTTTTTTTATGCTCTGTACCAGGCGCTGGACTCAGTAAATGAGAAGTAAAGATCCCAAAGCTGAAAGAGATTTACCTCTGGGTTGTCCACTTCCTCAGTGATACTCACTTCATTGTGTGCTTTGTTCTCTTCCCTAAAGCCTGTTCCTCCCGCTGACCTTGCTTTGTTGCCAATCCCTGCTCCTGGTCACCTGAATTCTACTGTTGTGGCAGATCAGTTGCATCTTGCATCCCTACACACCACCCTCCTGTTTTCCCTGCTGCCCCTCCTCCTGCCTCAGGAGGCAAAGACTGCTGCTGGATCCCAGGAAAGTTTCTTTTTGTCATATTCATCTTTTAAAAACAAAAAGAAAAAAAAAACTAAGCCCAAGATTTAATTCTTACTCCCTCGGAGCCTAGAGCATAACAAAAGGCTTATCCCACAAAAATTAAAAGCACAGAAGTTACAAAAGCACAAAGTTTGGATTTTCACATTTCCTAGATCAATGAAAGCAAGACACTCTCCCTGTGGAAATTAATGCAAGTTTAATTCTATTTATATTAGCAGTCTGTTTTTCCCAAGGAAGAAAAATAACACTTTAGAAGTCCTCCATGACTAACAGGAGGCGCTAAGTTAAACCTTTCAGTGAAGGGATAGTCTTCCCCCCATCCACTTCGACTATGCTGACCAAGGCACAGGCTCCAGTGCCGGAGTTGACAGCAGGTCTTCTCCATTCACAGCACATCACAGCTGATACTGTACTCTTACGACTTTTTACTCGTGTATGTTCATCCCATTGTTAACTCTATGGGAACAGAATCTACATCCGTTTTTGTCTTTCCCCTCTTTCTTTTTTGTTTTCCTTCCTTTTCTTCTTTCCTAATCGCCACATCTCCAGTTGTGGTGCACTGTGAGTGTAAGGATTTGGTCCTTAATTACATCATCAGCTTTTTGTATATGAATTAATTAATTTACACCCTTATCTCCATTATTAGATCATGAGGGGTACATGGAAGGGGAGTAAATTACTCGTACTCTTTCCAAACCACATATACATTTTAAAGCCTGGTAGAACATTGGACACACTAGGTGTTCAATTATTGCTCAATGAATGATTGTAATCGATCCACTCTTATTCTAGTAATCTTGATATTACTATATTTTTTTTCTTCTGGTAACTTTATTACTCAGACTTCGAGGGTTTTATAATCCTTTTCCCCTTATAGCTACCATCAAGCTACTTTGCATTCCCACAAACCTTTCAGTTAAAATGTCTCTACGGTCCATTGAATTCTATTTGTATTCACACTTTTGAAATTAAAATGTGAACATCTATAGAAAAAGCCATGTGAAAAATATCACTTCTGAAAAAGAAATGTTTAGTTTCATTCATGTTCAGGGATGAGGAAACATAACTGGCAGTTTAGGGTGGCTCAGAAGACCGTCTTCATCCTGTGCTTGCTTTCTCACACTCACGTAAGCTGCACTTCCCATGAGTGGCATGGTCAAGCTTCTCAGAGGAGCTGAGGAAAAATTTGGGCGAAGCTCTCTTACTCAAAGCCATGTGTTGCATGAATCTTAAAAGTTCTTATTAATAAAATCAAACCCGAGGCCAGTTATTGGGGTCAATGCTGGTAGATCAGAGAGACAGAACAAGCCACAGCTACCTCACCTTGCCAGATCCTCAGCTGGTCTTGTTTCCTCAGACTGGAAGCCTCTGTGTCCTCATATCCAAATGGCTCTCAGCTGAACTGTGCTGCTAAAAGCTTGAAAGCTTAACAAGGCAAATGCTTAACCAGCCAAATGCTTCTAGTTTCTCGTCCTCATGCCTTATATACCTTTCTGCTTTCTACCACCCTGGGATTAAAGACTCGCTTTCTGGGATTAAAGGCGTGATGAGTCACCAAGCCTGTCTGTATCCTTGAACACATGGATTTCTGCCTCTGGAATGCTAGGATTAAAGGCGTGTGCTACCACTGCCTATCCTTTATGTTTAATATTGTGGCTGCTCTGTTTCTGACCCCAGATAAGTTTATTAGCATGCACAACATTTGCGGGAACACAATACCATAGCCATGCTTCCACAGAGGAGGAGTGGCACTCGCCTTGCTCATCCCCACTTTTCAGCCCAGCCGACCCTCAACACTTAGTTCTTCAGCAAGTGTGCCTTGGATGTAGGTATCTGTTAAACAATCAAGACCTGACCATAAAGCAACCTAATTTTGTTTCCTAAAGCCCTTGAAAATACATGCAACAGGTTTCACCCCTGCTCTGGATAAGAATGTGGCCAATCCTATCATTAACTGCCAAGTCTTGAGTAATTCAAAGTCCTATGCTGATGATTTTAAGTTACCAAACATAATATCTACTTTACATTCTTGCAGAACTTAAAAGTAAAATGCTGTGGTCTGTGGGTGTAACTCGGTGGCAAAGGGTATGTTCAGCATGCAAGAGGCCCTAGATTTGATACCCAGCTCAACCCAAAATGAACTGATGCAATAAATGCAGAGAAATAATTTCACAGATGAGAGAGTATGGAAGAAAATAAAAAAGATGTTAAGCACAAAACTCAGATAATGTTTTTCTGTCAGAGGAAGGGAGAGGCAGAAAGAAAGAGAGACAGAGATGTAGAGAGACAAAAAGAGGCCAAGAGTTTCCAGGAAAAAAGGGGGAGTTCAACATACTGGTACTTAGTTGGGTTGTTAAGTTTGGGAATGCTCAAATTCTCCTCTACCTTAGATTACATGTATGCATATATTTACACTTTCAAATTTTATTTAATTTTTATGAATTTCATAAACGAGTACTGTATTGGTATCATTTTAAGACACATTGCATTTCTCAATTTTTTTAAGGCAAGCATAAAAGCCGAACAAGGGAACGGAATGATGGAATGACTCCGGCTGACCAAGCCAGTCAGTATGGTTCCCTACCTTTGCCAGCACAGATTCCTGAGGAAGCACAGGGGAGTGTTAAAGTGGAAGAACAGCGGCCATCAGTTGTCCAAGACATAGTTAAGTGTGTACAAAGTTCACTGATCTCTGTCCCCGTCATACTAAAAATAAGCTATGCAGTCAGCTAGGTAGCGTGGAGCACACCTGCCATCCCAGCACAGGGTGGGTGGAAGCAGGCAGATCAACGCGTGAAGATCATCTTCGACTATATATATTGAAGGTGGGGCCAGCCTGGCCTACATGAAATCCTCTCTCAAAAAAGGAAAAGAAAAGAAAAGAAAAAAAAAAAAACAATGACAAAGAAACTATGCAAATTTATCACCAGAATTCTCTGTGAATACACCTAATGGAGAGGACAAAAGAAAGCTGTTTTCTTTCTGTAAGACAAATAGATTGTTGATTGCCCTCAGTGCACCTGTATGACATATGCAAAGCTAAAACCTTATCTGGCCTCATTCAAATACATCCACTTCATGCTATTTGAGCGCGAACAAGTGTTTCTGTCTTCCTATGACTCTGTTCCCTGAGTTAGGAAATGAGATCAGTGCTCAAATTGAACAAGTGTTTCTGTCTTCCTATGACTCTGTTCCCTGGGTTAGGAAATGAGATCAATGCTCAAATTGCAGGCAGATGTAGGAAGTTTAAGTGGCACAAAATATTTGGGAGAAGGTGCCAAAGCACATACAAGACACAGAGACCCCATAGCACCATCATCTTTATTAGTTACATGAGTATCTTTACCGACCAACCTGGAAAGACAGAAAGGAAGTGGGACATTGGTCTATTAAGTAACTTTCATGGACATGCCATAACTTGAAGACCTATTCACAGCAGCCTTGTAGTTCTGTAAATTTAAAAAACCTCTAATACATGAATCTATACATGCAGAATTACTAACTACTAGTGCAGACTCTATAAAAATCCCATTCTATTTATATGCTCATACCCTGAGTACCTGAACTAATAAAATTGCATTAATGGCTATTTACATAAATTCACAATTCTAAATTAGACCTTTAATTTCTGTAATAAAAAAGAAAGTGGCTCACGCAATTTCCCATTTTTATTTTCCTACATGGAATACGGTAGCTCTAACATAATGTACGACTTTGTGAATATTTCCAGGGCTGCTAATATTTTATCTAATATTATATTTTGTGTTTTTTGATCTCTGACCCCCGTTTATACTCCCAGAACCCTCATGAGCAATGTTCAGTATGATAACCCTTGGTGGAAGAAGCAGGATAAAATTGAAGCTAAATCATCCATGGCTCAAATCTCTCAAGGAGGCCTCTCAGGGTCAGTAGCGATTTTTTCCATGTATATTTCTCTACTTTAAGAATGTTTCTTAAATATTTGATTCATCAGGACTGAAATATAAGCCCTCTTTTCGAATAGATCACTAGCAAACACTATAGAGTGTGACTGTGACCCTGGGTTCTTCTTGTCTTTTTTTTTTTTTTATTTCACATTGTTCATTATATCAATATATATTCCTAAATCCTCTGGGGAGCAACAAACTGAAGCAAGGAGAGCACGGGAGAAAATTATGAGACAATACAGCTTTTAAAAGATGGCAAACGTAATTTATCGACAGAGGAAGAAATAGAAAAACATTATTTTTAAAATTAAATTGAATTGGTGCCTTAATATTTACAAAAGGTGATGAGTGTTTGAAACCAAAAAAATGGATATACTTTCCTCGAGGGAAGCAAAAGAATTATTAGAGAGAATTAGGATCAGGTAAGGACCAGATTACGAGGAAGCATAACACATTAGGTGCAAACACAGAGGGTTATGATATAAATTGTAAATGGGCAAGAAAGGATTTAAACGTCAATGGAAGCCAGTAGGGGAAGACATTGGTGAGACACGCTTCACACCTCAGCAGGGGGAGGTCATAAGACCACAGGGCAAGCATGAACCAGAAGAAAGAGAAACTGGATCACTACCAATAACACAGCCTTTTTACTCCATCTCAAACCAAATCATTGCGCAGCTCGAATACTGTGCATTTCCCTGACCAGAGGAATAGGGCCCTCTGCAACCGATTCACAGCCTGAGTCAAAGGTCTAGCGTCTCCATCCTTTCTCCCGTTCCTCCTACACGGGCAAGAGTCATTTCCTTTCCGTGTTTGCACTGCTTTCCACAGCCCAAATCTGGAGTTTCTAGGTTTAAAATCTTTGCTGCTCCTCCATGGCCTGTGGGTGCTGAAAGCAGATTCCTGGGCTCACGGGTCTCCAGGACTTGACCATGACTTCCTTTCTACCCTCCTTTGCTTTCACTTCTGCAGTAGCTGTTGGCTCTCCAGCTAGATGAAAGTACAGCCCCCAAATGTGCAAGGGCTTCTCTTTTTCTGCCCTCCCCTCCTCCCTGGAATGTTCTTTCCACCTTTGACCCCCTGAGAGTGCCCTCCCCTTTTACCCTCCAGAATATTCTTGAAGGCAGAGCTTTGTTTTCGCTCCTTTGTATGCCCTTAGGGCCAACCAGCCAGGGTGCCCGGCACCCAGATCAGTAAACCTACAGCAAGTAAATGACTACACAGAATCTTCCAAGGTTCTATTGTTTCAATGCCACCTCCATCACTTGATTCTGTTTTTCTTCTCTCTAGGAATGACATGGATAGACCTTTGACGTCCTATCACGGGCATTTCAGAACCCAGATGGTGCCAATGAGTGAGAAATTAAAGGGTTTGTGAGGTGCAGGATGGGAGGCTCAACCTTGATGCTGGCCTGGCTTCGTCTTGCAGAGCATCTCCTCTGCTTCTTTCTCCGTGTGCTTCTGAAGACATTGTCCCTGTTCTACCACTGACTGATGGTCACTGAGTGCCCTTGTTTGTGGCCTGTTTGTATCCCTTCAGCTAGAGCAGTGTTACAGTATCGTCCCCACAATTTTGGTATTGCAGTGGCCCTGGAGATCAGAGCCATAGGTAACTGGTAGCATTAAAGGTTAAGAATTTGTTCTTAATCAAATAGTAAGACAGTAATGGCACTACAAATAGAACCACATTTTTTATATTCTCATTTCCTCCCATGGAAATGAGCATACTTTTCATTTGCTAATGAACTACAGGAAGGTCATAGCTGTAGTCTTATTGAAATAGACACCCATCAGGTAATGTGCTACAGAGGTGTTTATATGTGGAGTAATTATTCAATCAATCAACTGGCTATTAAGTTAGTACCTACTCTGCACAGGGCACTTTACTAAATTATGCAGAAGACATAAAGAAATGTAGGGCATCTTCCCTCAGTTCCAGATCCCAAAATATATAAACATATTCCCTGAACAAAAGAAACAATTCTCATAACCTGAAACCCAAAAGATACTAAAATGGAATTAACCACTAAAATAAGAGTACTTTCTACCAGATGTGATATATCTATATATTCAATGGGTCAACCTTACAAAAAAATTTACAGAGTAAAGTGAAATCATAAAAGGTAGATCTGGGATCTTAAATCTCTAGCCTGTGCCCGAGAATGTAGCTTTGTTGGTAGAGTACTTGCCTCGTGTGACGCCCTGAGTCAGAGCCCAGCACCATACAAATCAGGTGTGCGAATGCTCACCTAAAATAACACCACCCAGAAGGAGAATACAAAGAGTCAAAAGTTCAAGGTCACCCTCAGCTACTGGTGAGTTCAAAGCTAACCTGCGCTGCATGAGACTCTGTCTCTAAAGGAGGAAGAGTAGATTGATAAAAAAAAAAAAGAAAGCATCAGAAAGCAAATCTTGAGCCCAGACTTCCTCACTCACTCTCACATTTATTCATCATTCACTTGAAATGTAATGACGAAAGAACAGCATGAACTGGGAATTCAAAGCTGCGGAGGAAAGAAAGAGGAAGAAAGGCTGAGTTGACTTAGGTGGCCTCCATTGTAAGTCTTCATGACTTTCACAAAATTCACACATTCATGAAATCACAAGGGAAGGAAAAACAATATTAAATGATAGGACATAGAGTTAACCAAGATGCCAGGCTGCAGTATAGACACACAGAGAGAAAGGATCGTGAGTAAATAAGGGTTAGGGCTAGAAAGACTCAAAGGAGATCACAAATGGCTAAGGTACATTTATGGCCAGGATATCTGTGTTATTGTTTTGGCCTGTTTAGTCTACAATAACAAAACTCTATAGACAGGGTGGCTTATAAATTGACAGAAATTTCTTTCTCACAGCTCAGGAGACTGGAAGTCCAAGATCAAGTTGCTCCCAGATTTGGAGTCTGATGAGGTCCACTTTTTGATTCATGCTTGATGGTTTCAGTATCCTCACCTAGAAGAAGAAAAGCATCTCTCAGGTCTCTTATAAACCAGCCATAAAAATTTATCCTGGTGATATAATCCCTTCCCCCAAACTCAGCTCATGATAGCACCACCTTCAGGGTTAAAATTCCAGTGCATGATTTTTGTAGGGACAAAAGCCTTCCAACCACAGTAGTTATATACCCAGTATTCAACAAATGCCTACTATATGCCAGACACTATGTTTGGATCGAGGAACACAAGGGCAAAGCACCAATTTGAAACAGGGAATGGAGCAAGTGGTTACACAGTGGTATTGGCATGTAAACTGTGTGTTGCACACATGAACATAAAAGAAATAGATAGAGCAGATGATATCTAAAGAGAACAAAGTGAGAGACCCTGGATTGAAACCCTAACTTGACACATCGGCTTTGTAGCCTTGGGAAGTTTGTTTCAAATCTCTCAGCCTCCAGTTTTTCTCGTGTGTGAAAGGATAGGTTATAATTCCCATGTCAGGGCTGTCACAATGATGCAATGTGTTGATGGAGCTGAAAACTTAGCTGAGTGCCTGCTACTAGGTAAGTATACAGTAACTGTTGCCATAACCGTTGTTCTTATGGTAGTACTGCTTCTATTACTGCTGCAAAGCCAAGGCTTGTTATATTTTCCAAACAAGAAAAAGTATTTCGTTATACAAAGTCACAGAATCAAGGAAGACCATGACGTATTTGTAGAAGAAAATTGGCATGGCTAGAGAACAAAAAGTTGAGAACAACAACAAAAATTATTCTCAGCAAGTTTGGACGATCTGTTCAACATTTTCATGAAGGTGCTCATTACTAAAGAAAGGGCTTTCATAGTTTCAAAATCAGAGCCATGCCCATGAAGATAAAGAACATGGACTATCTTAGGAATGCTTTAGACCTTCAGCATTCAGGGTAAGGGAAGAGGGGAGAGGAGTCAAGGAAACCTGTTTTCTGGATTAAGCAGACATTACAGCATTGTTCCTTGAGGTAGGAAACAATGGAGGAAGAACATCTAAGATTAATCTAATGCCATTAGAAATCCATTCTATACAGCATAGATTTGCATAAAAGGAGGAAGGGGAGGAGTGGAGGGGAGAGAGCAAAGAGGACGTACACAGTAGAAGAAAAGGCAAGTTTCTATGGGAAATGAATGATCATATAATTAGCATTTCCATTCAAGGGAAGGAAAGAGTTCTTTTGGTGCTAATGTTAATTTGGAAAAGAAAACAGCTTACAGTCGGATTTATGTCATTTACAAAATTGATTGTATGTGAGTTTAAAATGCAAATACAAAAAAAAAACAAATGTAAAAGTAAAAGAAAACTTACGAAATTATTTGTATGGTCTTGGAATGATAAGAAACTGCTTAACCAAGTCAGAAGCTCATTTGCCATGGGCTGGGGACTTTTGCTGTTCTAGAATTCTGTTAGCAGACGGTGTTATGAGCAGAGCCAGCATGTGTGCTAGGGGAGAACATTTACCATTCTGTTAAAAGGAAGATATCCGTACTTGTTATTCGAGATGCACAAACTATCTTAACACCTCACCCTGCCTCTCAATAGCTTACCACATTCCGAGTCCTATCTACCTTCACACAGTAAAACTCAGAAAACTCACTCTCCCAGATCCCCTTGCAAAATCATCTAAGTTCTTCCTTGCTGTAACTGTATTTTACAGACTCAAGATGGCATGCTGAGAAGCAGGACTGAGCCTCTATCTATGAGTTTTTCTATCATAAGCTTTCTGATATCTCTGGGTAACAAACAAATTTGCTGAGTAGAAAACTGTGAGATCTCAGGCAATTCAAGAGTGGAAGATTTGGAGAGAGTTGCTGAGCCTTGCTAGCTGTATTCAGCCAGTCGCCTGATGCTACAATGCCCAGAGCCTGAGGGAGCAGAGCTGCATCCATGGGTTGGTGGACCATTCAGGAAGGCACAGCACAGTGCAGCTGAACTGTGTGTATTCTCCTCTTCAGTGCCACTTTGTGTTTCATGCATGTGTCCTCTGACATTTCTTTCTTCAGACCCTTCATCCATTGATTCTTCCGGTCCTCAATAGCTTTTGATAGATTCCTGACTGTGCAACCAGCCAGTTCCTGTTGTTACTACCCTTAGTGCAAGAAGAGTCTCTACAAACTGATATTTAAAGATAAATGTCTAAGAGCCAGCTCAAAGGAAAAATAGACAAGGAATATGCACAGGAATATTGTTAAAAAGTAATTAAATTATAACCATATGAAAGGATGTATGTCTTCATAATGTAAGGAAGTTCAAATTTAAACAATGAATTAGGCAAACTCTTTTTACTCATTGTATTGGAAAAAGTTAGAAAATAGAATTCAAAACTGATCAAAGTGTTATGGAGAAAAAATGTCAGTGGAGTATTTAGTATTTAGCCACAGATTGAACACTTATTTCATATACACAACACCCAAGACTCAGGGACCATCAAGGAACAGGAAGACAGAAAGACTGTAGGAGTCAGAGGAGGAAGTGTACCAGAGGGAACCATCATTGTCTTTTAGATGTAAAATAACAGATACACTCACAAACACACAGCAGCTGTGGTTGGCTACAAGAGACCAGGAACATTCTAGCATGGAGTCAGAAGGGGTTCATGAGCTTCTGCCCCTATCTGAGGAGACGTTGACCCTCAGTGGCTTCTGGGGAAAGGATAATCAGGGTTTTGTTAGGTTGTGGCCCCTTGGTAGGTCAACCACACCCCTGTGTATGGTTCCACACCCCTGACATTAGTGGATTGTTGGGGGGATACGAAGGTAGGGGGCAGTGGGGAGGTGGGGTTCTGGAGTTAGGGGGAGGAGGAGGAGTGAATGTGATCAAAATGCATTGTAGGAAGTTCTCAAAGAGTTAATAAAATATTATGTCTGAAGAAAATATCATTGACATCTTGCAAAGGCACCAGGGGGGAAAAAGCAGCTTTGTATGGTAGTTGTCGATGCCTCTACAGCCTTAAAGCAATCTGAAAATTGCTATAAAGACAAAATACAGCTACCCCTAAACTAGGACCCAACAACTGCACTCCTCAGAGACAAAGACTCTAGCACAGAGGGTGTATGGAAAATGATGTTTGTTGCAGTATTATACATACTCTCCAAAAAAAACAACCAAATTGTCCACCCATTAAAAAAGCAGTTGATTGAATTTTATTTCATTCATTATGCAATATTATTTTGCGTATGTGATCAAAATTTTATAATATTTACACCACAACCTATTAACATGTTTGAATACATGTTAGAATGCATAAAATTCAATGATGCTCTCTGTGCGCTGGGAAAATTCTGAGTGGGAATGAAGCCAAATGCGGAGGTGTCAAAAGTGAGAACAATGTGAATAGCTAACATGAGGAAAAGAGAGAGAAAATGAGGAAAGAATTCACCGATGTGAAGTGGAATTTGCCTTGTGTGATAATACCTGATGATGTAAGAATATTGAGGAAACAGGAAGATGACAACATGATGTAAAAGCACAACACACAGTCACGATGTGTTCTAAGCATCTCTGTTTGTGGTTTCTCATATTATCTTGTAGCTTCATAAATAAAATTCTGGGAGAAAAAGCAAGTAACAGAGTAATTTGGACCCCATGATTTGCTTTTGTGTTCTTTTGTTTGGGGAAAAAACACATAATCTTTCTTCTCTATAGTTACCTCAGAAAAATCTTGATTGGCATTTGTAACGGGGACTTTATAGCTCTTGCTTTCTGTTTGCATTGTTACATGTTCCACAAAAATCAAGTGCTATGTCTACATTTTTTTATTGTTGAAAATCATAGGTTTAAAAATAGAAAGAAAGTTTACAGGTACTCAGTTCTTGACTAACAATGTCACACTCCATATAAGCGAGAATTTCAAAAATATTGTACATATATATTAGAAAATTAAAAATATTATAAAGCATGAAAGCAAATGTTTTAAACTGTGGTTTATATATCTTATATTCTTATATTACCTTTCTATACTTTAAATTTTGAGGGTTTTTTTAATAAAAAAATTGGGCCCCACTCCTTAATGAAGAGATATGGTCAGTTAATGAGTGCTGAAAGAGGAATAATCAGTTGTCACCACAGATGAGCCCCCTAATTGATTACCCAATGCCAAGTGGTCACCCCAAAAACATAGACATATTAGTAACACTAAACAGACTCGGCACGTTGTATTTATATATTTGTTTGAGTGAATTTGAGAAGGAATGGAGGGAGGCATGAGAGAAGTTGGAGGAAGAAGGGCAAGGAGGGAGCTGATATGAATATAGTACATACATTAATTTTTAATTTAATCTGTATTGTGTATATTCATTGTGTGTGATATTGTGCTACATGAGAACATTTTATCAGCATACACACCGAGCATCTTCCCCTCGACTCTCTTATCTTCCCCTTTCTCACCTCTCCCCACTCCCATTAGTCTCCCATGTTCCTGTAGACAATTTCTTTTGTACATTCATGTACATTCTATAAAAGGGGCCCCTTCATGTCATGCAATTTTCATGCTATTATCCCCATACCTTCTGTACCAAGTGCAGCACCTGTCCAAAATGAAACATTTTTGGAGAATGGGTAAAGTATTCAGGTTCTGGGGGCACACAGCAGCAGCCAATGATCTTTCATCATCTTTTCTCCTAGGCAGTTGTCTTCTTCAGCATGGTGTGTGCCCCTCAAAACTCATATGCTGAAGCCCGGTTGCCAAGGCAGTGGTAGTAAGGGATGGGAAACTGAGACAGTGTGATCATATGGCTCCTCCCTGTGAGTGGGATTGTCCTCCTTGTAAGGAAGGAAAGAGCCCCTGGGAGCTCACATAGCTTTCTACATGTGAACACGCCTGGGAAATCACTACTGGTGTGGTCTCTCTCACCAGACCATAAAGCTACCAGCTCGCTGATCTTGGTCTTCCCAGCCTCTAGAACTGTAAGACAACTTCCTGTTTACAAATTAATCAGTCTAAGGTACCTTTTATAGAAACCTGTGCAGAATGACAAAGGCTTTTCCTATTTACAAAATGATTCATATTGTGAAAAACACAATTGCTTTATTGCTCAAAATTAGGTCCCTTTTGTTATCACCTGAATGAAAATACTATGCTTATTGGTTGAAAATCAAATGAGGGACCAGTGAAATGGCTCAGCAAGTAAGGCACTTGCTACCAAGCTTGAGAGCCTGTTTGGTTCCTGGAACCCATGTGGTGCAAGAGAAGGACAGATTCTGATCTCCACTCATAGGCTACAGTGCAGCTTGCATAATCACGCTGTGTGCAAATTACGTGATCACACAGCACACAGAATTATGTAGGACATAAAGTCCCCTTACTTGGCTACTGAACTGTGCATGTGTGGTCATGTAGCTGGAGGGGTGGCCAGGAATTCCAACACAGAACCCACCCCCAACCCCCACCCCCCCACCCCATGACCACTTTAAAGGTTCTTTGCATATATATTATGTGTTTTTATGGGATTTCTCTATGTGTGAACATGTATATCTCTGCATCTGTATGTCTTTCCTGGGCTTTTTATTTGGTTCTTTTTTTTTTCTGTTTGCTTGTTTGTTTGTTTTGTCTAATTCTGGTTTGTTTGTTTGTTTGTTTGTTTTTATGTTATTATTATTTTAGATGCCAGCTTGTATTCTAATGAGAAAGAGAAAGAAAGGGTGTGTATTTGAGTGAGTGGGAAGTGGAGACGATCTGGGAGGAGTTAGGGGAGGGGAAAATCTAATCTGAACACATTGTATAAATGAATAAATCGGCCGGGCGTGGTGGCGCACGCCTTTAATCCCAGCACTCGGGAGGCAGAGGCAGGCGGATCTTTGTGAGTTCGAGGCCAGCCTGGGCTACCAAGTGAGCTCCAGGAAAGGCGCAAAGCTACACAGAGAAACCCTGTCTCGAAAAAACCAAAAAAAAAAAAAAAAAAAAAAAAAAAAAAAAAAAATGAATAAATCGATTTTCAGTTAAAAAAGAAACGAAGTTGGAGGCTTTCAAAAGCTAAAGGATTTACATTGTACATAGAACAATCATTTCCAAAAATGGTTCCATAGAGTTCTACACTGAAATATGATCATTCCCTTCCTGAAAAAAATTATTTTTGCACTAAAATGAGGTGCCAATAAATAAAATAAATTAAAATATATCTGCCTTGTGATTGCTAATGAAGTAATGACAATAATGAGCAATAAAATGATCCGTCATCCTAAAAAAAAACCAATACGATGAAGATTTTAAGATAAAGATAGCAAATGGCTTGTAAGTCTTAGGACCAATGTTACCTGAGTCTGAGCTGCCCATGAAGCTCATTTCTCATGACTGAAGAAAGATCACAGGGCTGCTGCTTAATGAGAGTGTGGATAGGTGCGAGGATGGGGGTGAAGGAACACATCCTAGCTGCTCTATCATCTGTGAGGAAACAGAACATCCCACCACAGAGGGAAGAAGGGGAAGTAAGATAAAAGTCAGCCCATTATTTAAAACTGGATCACTCGATCTTTATCGCATGGACTGTGTGCCGGGGGCTCTCAGTACCACTCCCACCACACTCCTTGCCCAAACTGGGATAAAAACAAGCGTGTACATTACAAAACTTCAATGCTACATTGTCTTTACTTCATCTAATAGAAACTGAGTTCTGTTGCAGATTGTCTATCACTGCAATTAAACACAAAGCCTAAATAACATAATAAAAATGATCACCATAAGGGAGCAAAGGGGATGCTGATTTTCTACATCCCAAAATAGGACTCATGACCTTAATGCCTTTTCCCCATCAAAGTGCATGATGCTTAAAGTCAAAGTGAGATGCTACCATCGCTATTGCCTTCCAACGCTTTGGTAAGGTTTTATGGGTACCATCTATTTACCTTGGAATGATGCCATTACTGTAGTATTGCAGAAAATTTTTTTCACTTTATTCCTGTGCCTCACACACAAACAGAAACAAAACTTATTTCTCTCTCTCTCTCTTTTTTTTTTTTTCAGAATTTGGTAACATAATGTCCCTAAATCAAAGCAGACAGCAGCTGTCCTCTGTCTCAAGTCACCCGTCTTCCATGCAAAGTCAGGTCATGTGACATTCCCCACTCATTTATGTTTTCTCTAATGAAAGGATGCCTCTTTGTCCTGCAATAGATAGTTTAGATTTTTTAATATTGTTAGTGTTGAGAGATAAACACTTTGGTACATATTGGAGAGTAATAAATTGTGTTGAACATTGATAAACTAACGCAATTACCAGCAAGGTCAGAGAGTCAGCTAATTTAGAAATATCAGTCCTAGGATTTTGAGTTGTCCCCTGGAGAACTGCAGCCACTTTATTACAGCAGGAGGGTGAGGAGAAAATGGTACATTAGGATTGATCTTTTGATCTAATTGTGGGACTCTGCCATTCCTTGTTTGACCAAAAATGCTTACCAAGCAAGAGGAAGCATAGCACAACTAATTGAGGACCATCCCTTACACACCAGACACAGTAGAGGAATTCTGGGAAATAGCAGACAAACTGCACTTGAGGTTATTGGGAAGAGGTTCTTGCCATTTCAGTGCTCCGTTCGTATTTCTTTTGCAACATGTCTTCGACACCAGAGTCATAAATAAAATTTAACATCTTCAATCCGTTTAAGGAGAATTTCTCATTCTCCTGTTTATGGTCTGAGCTGCTGAAATTCTGAGAAAACCTAAATGAAGTAATTTGTACCCCCTTTTTTAATAGAGACATAAAGTTGCTTTAGGATTACCTGAGTATCTAACAGATTTTCAGACCCAGGAAACATCTCATCTCATTGTTCCCATACACTTATCAACACTGATTTCTTTGCTAGTCAGTGATACAAGAACTGCACACAACTTCTATCTAAACCTGTTCACTTAGGCTCTTCAAAGTCATTCCGGAAGTCTGAGGCTAATTATCTGCTCACATCATTGTTGTTCTAATATAACTTAGTTTATCTCTTACCCAATATCCATCAGGTCCTGGTTTCTAGGACTAGGCTAATTTGAATAACTGTGTTAAAGTCAAACTGGGTAACATCCTGAATCCAGGGCTGAGACAAAGTTCAATCGAAATGAGATTCATGTCTGGCTGCCAGGCACATCACAGGCACCATCAAACTGTGTTACTTGGGAGAGACGTTTGGAACTCAGCCTCTTCGATTATATAATCCCGTCTGACAAGGAGTTTCACCAGAAGCACCACCACTGAAAACAGCAGCAGCCTGTGGAGACCTGAGACTGGCAGGTTGAAAGGACATCAGAACCTCAGACTCTAATCACGGATGGTAACACAATGCCTTAAAATTTTCTCCTAATATCAGCCTGCCTGCAGATAGGCAAATCACATGTAAGTAGTAAACCTAGAATAAAGGTGGATTATCTGAAAATGGTCCTCTGGTATTGTATCTCCAAAAGCGAAAACACTTCCATAGACAGATTTTTGTTCAATAGCCTAAAAGACAATCAGGAAATAGAAGTAAAAATAGTGATATTGGTTGCTGTAGTTCTCGTTTTTAAATTGAGTCAATTCTCCCATAGGCAAGGGCATTGACACAAAAGGAAGCATTCTTGAGGAACGGAGGGTGGGGAAGGCATAAATAAGGGTGGAGTGATTTTAGACAGTACTTCAGGGTCTTTGCCAAGAACCCACTCAGCGCTACACTCTTCAGACTCACAAACGACCAGCCTCCAGAATGCACACACACACACACACACACACACACACACACACACACACCAGCTGCCTTAAGTATCCCCCACTCTTGCTAGTTATTAACTGTGGTGCAGAGTACTCAAAGCTCGCTGAAGAATGTTGATATTTTAGGAATAGGGTCTGAGACTAGAACACTCACAGTTCTGCCGCTGAGTGTGGACTGACCTAACGCTGTAGCTAACAACTGATAGCGAATAGACGCCGCGGAGGCCCAGCAGTCTGCCCTTTGTCTACAGACTGAATTCTAAGGACGGGGCTGGGCTGCTCCCTCTGTGGTGCAGTCAGCTCCAGGGGTTTAGTCACTTACACCGCACTATTGAGAGGATGATAAACTGGTGACAGTTAACAGTAAGATTGTTTTACGCAGACTATGAGGCCAAACTCTGTGGTTGGAGAAGGTTTGGTGTATTTTGTGTTTTGTTTCCTAAAAGAAAAAAAAATAAAATAAAACAGCTAAGACCATTTGAAAATAAGTCTAAATTACTGTTGCATGAATCCTAATTGGTCTTAATAAAAACAAAAAAACAAAACAACAACAACAACAAAAAATAACGGAGCCAGATGTTAGGGTGAAAGTTGAAAGATCCAAGACGCAAAGCAAGTCACCTCTTAACTCACCAACTCCTCAGCCAGCAAGAGCCTGAAAAGACCTGAGTTCCTTTCTCCTTCTGCCTTATATTCCTTTCTCTGCCCAGCCATATTACTTCCTATCTCAACCTTCCTAGTGCTGGGATTAAAGGTGTGTGATCCCAAGTGCTGGAGTTAAAGGTGTGTGCCACCACTGCCTGGCTGTTTCTCTTTTAGACTGAATTAATCTTGTGTAGCCCAGCACAGCCTTGAACTCACAGAGATCCAGACAGATCTCTGCCTCTGCCTCCCGACTGCTAGGGTTAAAAGCATGTGACACCACTGCCTGACCTCTATGGCTAGCTCTGTCCTCTGATCTTCAGGCAAGTTTTATTTCTTAGATTACAAGCAATATATTACAGATTACCTTTCCAGGGAAAGGAACCCATATTTAACATAAAGAAACACAGTAACTGAACAATGGAAAAAAATCAGAATATATGTTTATACATTACATATTAAAATACAAATAGTGTATTATTTTGATATTCACACAAACCAAATGATTTGTCAACAATTATGTGAAATTTGAAATACCTAATCCCTATAATTTCACAAATTTGAGGCAAATTTCGTTTTCAATCTTATTTTGAGCCTGGCATCCTAAGATGTGTGTTTACCCCTTATTAAACATCTCACTGGAAAAGACCTATATGTCTGTCTTTCAAGGGCAGTATGGGGTGTCCTTGGAGTTAGTTTAGCAATCCATGCACTCTGACTTCAGGATTCTTCAAGATTGGGTCCTTAACATTTGTAAAAACAATCTTTCACCAAAGAAATCAATATTATTTTTCCTGGTTTCAAAACACAAGTCCTCCAAATAAATTGGTTTAAAAATGCATCACATAGAATATTGTTTTCATCAGAAAGTACTTTACATTGGTTTCCCAGAAACTGATGTATAATGGGTTGACTGTCTCTGCATTTGTCCATCCAGAGAGGCTTCCAGGTTAATTGCTCAGAATGACCAGCCCAGAGGCATCATCCATCTCTTCTAAGGATATGTGGAGTGAAGTTTAAGAATTTGTTACAGGTATGGTAAGGGGAGGGAAAAGATGAACAGGGCCATCTGGCTACAGAACCTCTCCTTAGTGACCTAGTCAACACAGATAATGGGGAAGATTCGGAGTGACTTCATCTGGGTACCCAAGGCTTGAGTACTCACCCCTCCAGTTGCCATATTGGGATCTTCTTATTTAGCACCCCACACAAAATACATTTCCAGATAAATCTCTTTCTTCAACCAAAACCTGACCATCAGATTCTTTGCTAGAACTGAAAAAGAATATCATGCTATTGTTCATAATCTATTTTCCTGTGGCTCCTTCTCTGTCCAGGCCATCTCGGCTGCCACCATTTTCTGGTAGGGTGTGTGCTTGGCGGCTGGGCGACCTGAGTCACAGCTTGACATACCTGCAAGTAGAAACCCCTTAGCTCTTAGTTAATTGTTAAAGGTAGATCTAAAACTAGAGATAAGACTTTGGAAAGGGGAAGGTTAAGCTTAATTAGCACATCCACCAGGCCTTTTCAAACAGATAGTCTGGATGCTTAAGTCTGTTCTTTAAAAGTCTGGGGAGGCCTTGTCTTCTTGTGGGTGGAAGTGGGGGTTGGGTTGGGAGGGGGAGACTAGGGGAGGGAGGAGGGGAGAGGGGTATCTTTGGTGTGTAAACTGAATGAAAAAAATTCCTAATAATAATAATAATAATAATAATAATAATAATAAAAGAAAATCTAAAAAAAAAAAAAAAGTCTGGGGAGTATCTCAGATAAGATACTTTGGTCCGGAAAAGGTCTTGGCCGGACATTGTTAATGACGATAATTACAGAAAGGCCTGAAATTAGGGATCTTGACTGTATCTGTAGTTAGCACAGTTGGAGAAAGTTCTACAAATACTTTAATTGTATAGGGGAAATTGTGCCAAATGAATGATCAAACTTACTGTTCTTAAGAGTGGAAAGACCACAATAGCATGTGAGAAATTCATAGCAGGAAAAGGCTAATACTCAAAAGCCAATAGCGCCGTGACTCCTTAAGCCTTGGCTTGACCTCTGGAAGGCCCTTGGCTTCTTCCAGGTGAAACTTTGTCACAGTCAGCCGACTTCCTACTTCCTATTTCTGCATTCCAAAGCATATATGCATTTGTCATAGTGATCACCAGTCTAGACTACAGTTCTTAATTCAAAGTCTGCCCCCACCTTCAAATAGTTCTTCAAGTTTGAACAAAACATTAACCTTTGATTCTCCATGAAAGAAAATTAGCAAAGCCTAATTTACATGGTGTTTGAACAACATAAATGTATAAAATGCTCTCATGATTACTGTGTGGTTATTTTAAGGCTTGTCCCAATGACTAACATTTAAAATCAAACTCTGAAAAATAACTCTTCATTTTAGATGCTGATTTTTCAGTAGCTGCTTTTGTTAATTTTTCCCATGGGAGTTAGTGATTGTGGAATTTTCGTACAAAGATACAGGACAGGAACTCAAACAAGGTAGAAAGCTGGAAGCAGGAGCCACAGAGGAGTGCTGCTTACCGACTTGCTCCTATGGATTGCTCAGCCTTCTTTCTTACAGAATCCAGGACCAGCAGCCCAGGGGTGTTACCTCCCACAATGGGCTGGGCGCTCCCCATCAATCATTGATTAAGAAAGCGTCATACAGGCTTGCCTACAGCCTGATGTCACAGAGACACTTTCTCAATTGATGGTCCCTTCTCTGTTTTGACTTGTGTCGAGTTGGCATAAAATTAGTCAGTACAAGCATTTTTGTGGAATATTTCTTATATTAATATTTCTTATGTATTTTCTTCAAATTGTATAGGGCTTAAAGTCTTAGTGGTATAATTTTTTGTGCAGAGTAAATGTTAGATTTGTGGGGAAGAAGCTAGCCACATAGAATTCTGCACTTCACAATTTTCTCAAAAGAATTACATGTAACTCCTGTAGATACTTCCTTCTTGGGGACATGAGGCATAACTCCTTATTCCTTTATTGTGGGCTTGACAGAATGACTTCCTTCAAAATGTGCAGTATGGACTGTGTGGAAAGAAGGGCTTTACACTGCAGAAAGCTGACAAGTGCTTCCTCAAGCAGACAATCAAGGTCAACAGTGACAATGGAAAGTCAAGATAATGGCACAGGCCTCTGACATGATGTGATATGAGTGGCGTGTTATAGTCTGTGGCCTTCCTCCTCAAAACCAATAACCACGGCATAATCCCAAGAATAACACCAGACAGACCTAAATTGGAACAATTCTACAAATACCTGACCAGTGCTTTTAAAACTGTGAAGGTGATCATAGTTATGGGAAGCAATTTGGTTATCTGTCACAGCCAAAAGGCATCTAAGGAAATATGACAGCCAAGTGCAGTGTGGCATCCTGGATGAGATCCTAGAGTCAAGAAAAGCTAATAGATTAAAACTAAGGAAAGCTGAATGAAGTACGGGTGTGCCAACATTGGCTTGCTTTGACTCTGTACGTGTGTGTGTGTGTGTGTGTGTGTGTGTGTGTGTGTGTGTGTGTTATGTGTTTGTGCATAGGTGTGTACATGCGAGCGAGAGCCAGAGGTCAATGTCTTCTTCTATCACTTTTCACTGTGTTCTTTTGTTTGGTTTTCGTTTTGTTGAGACACATATCTCTCACTAGCTTGGAGCTCGTGGATATAGCTAGTCTGGCTGGATAGTGAGTCCCAGGGATCCCCCTGTCTCAGTGCCCCTGCCAGCTCTGGAATATGAGTTGCACACTCCCACTGGGGATCCAAAGGTGCTCATGCTTGCACAGCAAGCACTTGACGCGCCAAGCCACCCGCCACCTCAATGTTGGCCCGTTAACAGCCATCAATACACTAACCTGATGTAAGGCATTAATGCTGGGAAAACCTGAGGTGGAGGGGGCATACCTTTGTATCATTGTTATGATTTTTCTATAAACCTGAATGTCTCTAACAGGTTCTTTTCTAATGCAAATGAAGTAAAGTTTTATTAATGTCACAATTTATGTATCAGATTTATCACTAACAGAACAGAACATCAGTGTATCTTCTGTGTTGAAAATAAAATATGTAGGTTGGTGATACAGTTCAGTGTAGAGTACCTGCCTAGCATGAACGAGGCTCCAAATTCAATGTTCGGCCCTGCAAGGACAAACAAACAAAGCAAATACAAGATCCACACCCATCTAAATATCAAAGCAAAACAAAATTAACACTTTGGTTTTCTCTGAGAAGCTTTTTTTTTAAAGTGATGTTCAGTTTTTGAGACTACAAATTAGCAAAAAGTTCTCCCCTTTGTAAATAATGTCTTGCCAAATAATGTGTCTTCGTATCAGATAAATGAATGTGAAACTCTAGCATTCATTTGTGATGTGACAATTAGATATGTAATTATTTGGCAGGATATATTTTCATGTCTGTGAGCAAAAAATTAAATATGCAATATAATTCCAGGGCAAACAGTTTTCAACATCGCTTATGAGCAGGCCCTTCTACTTCACTATCCTTATAATTACCACAGATCATCAAAATTGAAGCTTGGCAAGTCGAAGACGGTAGCTGAGAAAATAAGAGCCCCGGGCTGACTCTGCAATGTTTGGCAGAAGGATTGGAGAAGAGAGCGAAGGAAGCGGTTTTCTCCCAGATGTCAGACTCGGGAAGAGCGCTGTATTCATTCAGGTGACCCAAAGTATGGAGTGTCAGATAACTTGGGTCACTTATTCCAAAGACTCGAGGATCACCACCAGAGTCCTCAGAAAAGAGCTCCGCATCCTTCTCACATCTGTCTTTTTGGCTTTTCTTTGCTTCGCGCGGCTTTTATCACCACCTGGGGGGCAAGCCAAGCAGGCAAGGGCGGCTTTCCCACCACTAAGTCATTCATAAATTATGTGTTTCCTGAGTCAAGAAGACGCTTATGATTTCAAATGATTGCTTGGCTTTTTCCCCAATAAAATTCAGTCATTTATTATATATTTCTTCTTCATCTCAAATATGATTTTAAAATATAAACTGATTTTTGTAATCCATGAACATCGTCTTTTTATTTTATGGTCCTGTCTTTTCTTGTATGTCAACCTGTCAGAAAACCTTTGTACTTACTTTGGGCATATTTCAACTTTAAAAAAAAAAATAAGGTTGTGCTTCTAAATGCACAGCAGCACTTAGTTCTCTAATTAGTAGGCAAGGCATTTGCCAAGTGTGCACTGAAGTGCCTTTAGATGGTACATCGTACACTATCAGAGCACATCGAGCAAATTTCTCATGCTAAAATGATTTAAAAACAATTTCATTTCAAGTGATACAAAAAACAAAAATATTATTTAGGAAACTTAAAATTATTCAGTTTAATTGTTAGGTAGATACTGTTTATGTCTGGTATTTATTATGAACAAGCCATAAGTACAAATCAATATGAACCTCAGTGATGAATAATGTTTCAGAAGTATACATATATATATATATATATTCTTTCTCCATTCGTCCATTTGTCCGCTGATAGACCTGCGCTGCTCCATTTCTGAGCTAATATGAGCGATGCTGAAGGAAGCACAGTTTACCACTCTCTCTCGGACATACTGCCTCCAGCTCCTCTGGATGTAAACTCGGAAGTGGTACTGCTAGGTCATATAGTCACTCTCTTTAGGACTTTATCTCTTTTCTGGTTTGGTTTGAGATGGGGCTGTGAGGGTACTGTTTCCACTGTTTCCACTCCCCAAAGGCTGAAATTTCCAGCGTGTGCCAACGTGCCCAGCTTCAGTTTTGGTTTATTGAGGAACAACTATACTATTTCCAAAGTATCTATAGTAATTTATATACTTAGTGGCTGTATGTCAGAGTTCCCTTTCCTACATCTTCCCCAATATTTATTTATCTTGTCAATAATTATGGCTTCTACAACAGTGTGATGGCTCATTGTGGCTTTAATTTAAATTTCATTTTTCCTGATGATTAATAGATATTGTGCATTTCCCATTTATCGATTAATGTGATCTATCTCTCTCCCTCTCTCCCTCCTTTTACCTCTCCCTCTCTCTCAATCTCCCTTCCTCATCCCCCTCCCTGCTTTTCATGTAGCACAGGCTAGCCTGAACTTGCTACATAGCCAAGGTCACTTGCTTTTGTTCTTGAGTTTTGGGGTTGGCTCCCTGTCACATGCTCCATTTGCAAATTTGCTACTCTGTTACTGTCTCTCACTCTGTCTCCTCTGCTGTGGAAGCCTTTGATCTGTGGTGACCTCACCCATCTGTCTCTGCTTCTCTGGCTTCTGGGGTCACACAAAATAACAATAAAATAAATAATAATAAAATATGACTCGGACTAGTACCATAAAGCTTTTTCCCTGTTTTTTTTATTTTTATAGTTTAGTGTCTTTTATCTCAGTTGTTAATTCATTTTGAAATGATTTTGCATGTATTATAAGAAAATGGCTCAATTCTAATCTTCTGTGTGGGGCTATTCAGTTTTCAGCATCACTTATAAGAGCATGGTATGGAATCAACCTAGGTGTCTGTCAATAGCAGAGAATGGGTTTTTTTTGTTTTTTGTTTTTTTTGTTTGTTTGTTTGTTTGTTTGTTTGGTTTTGGTTTTTTCGAGACAGGGTTTCTCTGTGTAGTTTTGCGCCTTTCCTGGAGCTCACTTGGTAGCCCAGGCTGGCCTCGAACTCACAGCGATCCGCCTGGCTCTGCCTCCCGAGTGCTGGGATTAAAGGCGTGCGCCACCACCGCCCGGCTCAGAGAATGTTTTAAAAGCACAGTTCATATATATATATATGATACTATTCAGTCTTTAAAGAGAAGTGAATTCTGTTACTAGGGAGATGGCATTATGATAAGTGAGGAAAGCCAGTTACAGAAAGAAGTACTTCCTAATCCTGTATGTGGCCCCCACAGAGGTTGTTCTGATAGAAACAGCAGAGAGATGCTTCCCACAGACTGCTGAGGAGGGGAGGACCACAGAGAAGGGAAATGTTGATCTAAGGATTCCACGTTTCGGTTACACTGGAAGAACAAGGTTTGGTACCCTGTACCGCCGCCGTGGTGACTGCAAGTCACGGTATACTGTGCATTCACTACACATTTCAAAAGGGAGTTTTATGCTCCTACTCACAAAAAGGTAAACCAGTGAGGCAAGAACACATGAATAGGTCAAAACATCAAACTGTATCACATAGGTATAATTAGTAATTGTCCATTAAAAATTAAAAAATAGAAATGAGAGAGATTGGGGATCCAGCAGTGCTGATGCAACTTCAAATTCTATGTCAATGAAACTATTACAAAACACAGAGTACTCAGAAAACAGATCCATAATATCCAATACATTTAGGAAACCTACAGCATTTGGGTCCTCAATTAAGAAACCCATTGGGCGGTGTCAAGGCATCTCATAATGTACATCAGCAAAGTCTGCTCCTCGGACATCAGATTTCGATAGCAGTTTCAAAAAGCTCACTGTCAGCAACTCTCCCGTAAGGTCTCAAATCAGCTGAGACAGAAGCAGCTTTTCTCTCACATAGTTAAGCTGAACTTTAAGGGTTTTCGATGGTGGTGTCCTCAACATGTGTCAGTTTTTATCAACAGACTACAGAGCAAACAGGAGGTTAAACAAAGTACCTGGACTGTGTCTGTCACCACGGCAACCAAGCCACTTGTTTCCAGTCCTTCCATCGTTCAGTATGGCCTTGAAAATGTAAGGTAAAAGTGTAAAACATTCGATCTGGAGTGGGGGATTCCTATGACTTGTTTTTAACAGTGCTTAAAATTTCAGTAGAAATCTTAACACTTACTAACTCAGAAGCACAACCATGACTACAAAAGCAGCCTTGAACACTCAGAAAAAGAAGAGACAGTTGCAGCCCACAGCCCCAGGGACAGGCCCAGCATCCATTACGCCTACTTACATGCCATGCTGCCTCGTGGATATAGACCACATTTCAGTACGAATATACCTGATTAAAAACAACAACAACAACTAGCTCAGCATTTGAAGCCAATATGGTGCATTTGAAGCCCATTTTCAAATCGGATTTCCTTGATCCCCAACAGAGACACTGAAATGGCCAGCCTGACTGCCTGGAGATATGACAGTGAGACTTCCCCCATAAGGAAGTGTCAGGGACTGGGAATATGAATCAACAGGTAAAGGTGCTCTCTGCCAAGCCTGAAGACCTGAGTTCAACACCCAGTACCCACATGTGTGGTGGAAGGTGAGAACTGACTCCCACAAGCTGTCCTCTGGCCTCCACAGAAATGTCATGGCATACCTGTAGCACAAAACTTAAAAGGTCGTATTAATAAAAAACAAACCTGGAGCTGGGTATTCCGGTGAATGCTGGAAGATCAGAGAAGCAGAACAAGCCACAGCTACCTCTCCTCGCAAATTCCTCAGCTGATCCTGTTTCCTCAGACTGAAGCCTCTGAGTCCTCATCCAGATGGATCTCAGCTGAACTGCTGCTCAAAAGCTTAAAAGTTTAACCAGCTCTAGTTCCTGGTTTTCACGCATTATATACCTTTCTGCTTTCTGCCATCACTTCCTGGGATTAAAGGTGTGAGTCACCATGCCTGGCTGTTTCCAGTATGGCCTTGAACTCACAGAGATCTGAATGGATCTCTGCCTCCCAAGTGATAGGATTACAGGTGTGAGTGCCACCATTTTCTGGCCTCCATGTCTGTCTAGTGGCTGTTCTGTTCTCTGACCCCAGATAAATTTATTAGGATGCACAATATATTGGGGGACATAATATATCACCACACAGACCTGTGCAGGCACACATACACACACACACACACACACACACACAAAGAAAAGAAAGGCATATCAGCAACATAGGGAAGAGCTTGCTCACATGCTCATAAACAAGCAAATAATCAAAAAATAGGAAAGCAGGAGAAAACAGATACTACAAGCTTTCTATGCAACTATAGTTGTTAACAATATAGTGCATACTTTAAAACATATAGAAGAGTAGATTTAAAATGCTTTCATTACGCACAAGTGATTAAATTGCATGGTTCAATAAAAATGTTGTTTACCCTAAATATTACTTGGTGATAATTGAGGCCAGAGACAAGGTCTTATATAACACAGGCTGCCCTTGAACTCTCTGTGTAGTTAAGGATGGTTTTGAACTTCTGATGGTCCTGCCTCCTCCTCCCAAGTGCTGGGACTCCAAGTTTGCACTATCACACCTGGTTTATGCAGTGTTAAGGCTAGAACCCAGGGCCTCATGCATACCAAGCAAGCACTCTGCCAGTGGAACTACAGTCTCAACCCCAAGGGGAGGGAAATGTTTTTAAGAATAAGCTGGATGAAAGAGAGCTTAGGGGAGCAGGATGTCCCAGCTGGATCAGGAACAGAGTGGGAGAACAAGGAAAGAGAGACCATGATAAATTAAGACCCCGTGGGAATAGGAAGAAGCAGAGTGCTAGAGAAGTCCCCAGAAATCCACAAAGATACCTCCACTATGGACTACTGGCAATGGTTGAAAGAGTGCCTGAGCTGACCTACTCTGGTGATCTGATGGCCGAACACCCTAACTGTCATGATAGAACGCTCATCCAGTGACTGATGGAAGCAGATGCAGAGATCCACAACCAAACCCCAGGTGAAGCTCCAGGAGTCCAGTGGGGCGGGGGGGGGGGGTGCGGGGGGGGGGAGGAGAGAGAGAGAGAGAGAGAGAGAGAGAGAGAGAGAGAGAGAGAGAGAGAGAGAGAGAGAGAGAAGGGATTATATGAGCAAGAGATATTGAGACCATAATTGGAAAAAGCACAGGGACAAATAGCCAAACTAGTGGAAACACATGAACTATGAACCAATCCCCGAGGAACCCCCATGGAACTGAACTAGGCCCTCTGGATAAGTAAGACAGTTGATTAGCTTGAACTGTTTGGGAGGCCCCCAGGCAGTGAAACCAGGACCTGTCCTTGGTGCATGAGCTGGCTTTTTGGATTCTAGGGCCTATGCTGGGACACTTTGCTTAGCCTTGGTGTAGGGAGGAGGGGTCTGGACCTGTCTCAACTGAATCTACCAGGCTGGGTTGAATCCCCAGGGGAGTCCTTGCCTTGGAGGAGGTGGGAATGGGGGTTGGATTTGGGGGGGGGGAGACTGGGGGGGTGGGAGGAGGGAGGACAGGGGAATCCGTGGCTGATATATAAAATTAAATTAATTATAAAATAAAAATATTAAAGAAAAAGAATAAGCTAGAAAAACAAAAATTCAAATCTGATTTCCTTGGTTCAAAGGACATTATTGTTCAGCTGAATTGTTTCAGGCCAGCTCTGAACACAGGTTCTGGGAGTACTTCACATTCATGGGCTTTCGGCTCATTCCAAAGCCCCGGCAGGTAAGTGTGGAGTGTGAGACCAAGTCTTTAATAATTTTTACATAATCCGACAGAATATATTTATGTATTAGAACAAATAACAATAGGCCTGCACTTATGGCTTGTACATCTTTTTAAACTTTTATTTTTTACTAATTCATTTTTATTATATTTTTGCAAAAATATTGACATATACAGCTTAGCATTTTCAAAAAATATTTTAAATGGGTACTTCACCACAGAAGCCTACACTGTAGATACCATTGTCTCCCCTATTTTTTGGTGGAGAAATCAGACTTGGAGTGGTAAAATAATTTTGAAGTTGTCAAGAGTCTGCATTCAAACCCAAATTCCTGTCTTCAGTGCCCATTCCACACCTGACATCCTTTCTCTGTTTCCGGTAACACTGTTGCCATGGATACTGAGTCCTGCATTTCATTTCATGGCATGTTTTGTCTTTTAGGACCATGAAGAAAATTATGAGTTGTACCCAAACACCATTTTCCTTTATATGCAAATTATGAACTTCTTATCTGTGATTTTTTTTCTACACTTTCCTTATTCTCCTGTATGTTCTCAATCTCTTACGTCTACACAAAATTAAGTAATGTTTGCTTTCTTTCCATTATGTGTAAATTTAAAGCCTACTGTTGCCTGACTTCAATACTATGCAGATCTTTTGGATATAAGATAGAAAGGTTTGGAGTTGTTTTTTTTTTTTTTTTTTTTTTTTTTTTTTTTTTTTTTTTTTAGTTTTTCATTTTGAAGTTACTTTAAATTCATTATAATTGAGCAATTAAAATATTTACAAGAAAATACTTATATACTGGCCACAAAAAAGCTTCTAACCCTTTGAAGTGGAATATCTTACATACAATGTTCTCTAATGATAATGCAATAAAATCAGAAGTAAATAGAATCTAAATCTTCTCTTATAATTAAGATTCTAGTTACGTTTTCATGGGAACACTGTTTAAAGGGTAATGTGTAGGTATAAATGCATTCGTTGAGCCAGATAAAGATTGAAAACAACCTGCTTGTTGTTGATATGAAAAGTGGCTAATAACTAACAGAAGAAACTCAGTGTGTGTTAAGCAGCAGCATCGAGGATAAAGATGATGCAATACGGGAGAAAGAAGAGGGACAGGCAGGTGGAGAGAAAATTGGGGGGCTTTTTCTATTACAGAAGACAGGTGGAGTTTGTTACAAGACATAGTGAGAGTCAACAATGCTCAAAGGGACTGTTGTGGCAATCTATATTTTTTAGGTTTTATTTTTAAGTGTGTGTGTGTGTGTGTGTGTGTGTGTGTGTGTGTGTGTGTGTGTGTGTGCATGTGAGTGCAGGTGCCCATGATGGCCAGTAAAGTTGGATACCCTGAAGCCAGTTTCCAATGGTTGTAACGGCACCAAGCTTGGATCTTTGCTGTCCCTAGTTCTGTTATCTCCTTTACCCCCTACACAGTCTCGCTTCACTTCCACATTGTGGATTCCTATACAATTTTGTGTATCTATATAAAACCTAAAATCCACAAAGGAGAGAAGACATATGTTATCTACCCGAGACTGGCTTTATTTTCTTAGTGGAAATTATCTCCAGTTGTACAAACTTTCCTGTAAGCATTATAATTTTATTTGTCTTTATGGCTAAAAATTATCCCATTGTTCAGATGGACTACATTTGCTTTGTGTCTGTTTGCAGGGACAAGAGGGACCCCTGAGTGAGTGTGTGTTGTGGACAGAGGCACAGCCATGCCAAGGAACCCAGAGCCTCAGACCACAGTGGATGCAAAAACCTCAGAGGCATAGCGAAGGCTTTCCCTGGTCCATCCAGGGGTGCTGAGAGTGAGTGAAGAAAATGTCTACCATGGCTTTGTTTTCCCTGATCTTTAAGACTGGAAGACTGCTCCCCTACAAAGAATACTCCTACCAAGGTAGCTAAACTGTCTTTTTGATGCAGCCATGTGCCATAAATCCCGCCTCCTATTCAGCTGTGTGCAATAACGCCTCTCTGTTCAACTCTAGATAATAAACACAATGAGCTTCTGGCATGTTGATGTTTTTCCATCAGAGAGCCCAATACAACCTATCCCAGCTCTACACATGACCATGTATGTGTGTGTGTGTGTGTGTGTGTGTGTGTGTGTGTGTGTGTGTGTCGGTCTGTCTGTCTGTCTGTCTGCCTGCCTGCCTTTTCTTCATTCCCTCTCTGGCCCAGTCAGATCCAACTCCCCAGAGGCCATGCAGGGACTCAGCCCCATCCCTCTGCTGATGAACAGCTAGAATGGTTCTATGTCTCAGCTACTGTAAATAGTGCTTCAGTAAACATGGATGGATGGACAAGTGTCTCTGTGATGTTGACCTGGAGTCCTTTGGGCAAATACCCAAGGATCCTATAAGGGAGAGGTTTTATAATATCATTAACCATATGGAGTCAACACTTCATCTTTCTGACCCCATTTAACCTTGCGTCCTCTTAAAAGCTGGTCTCCAAACACAGTCGCATCGTGGGCTGGGGTTCAAAACCTATGAACTGTGACAGTCTGGAGCAGAGGGATTTCTGCTGCCTTTCCTTTGTAACACTTGTTTATTTGTAGCATGAGTCAAAAGATGAGTAAACACCAGAGGTCTGGAGCACTAAGTAGCTTGTGGAGTTGGGAGACACAGGTTGCCACTTGAGAAAGACTAAGGCAGGCAGAAATCAAAGAGCACATGTCTTGAAGAAAAAGCGGGCACCTGGTATATCAGATGTTTCCTACTCCAGTTCCTGACATGGTAAATTAACATTTTAAGTCTCTGTCTGTATCATAGATCTACAACATATTTGCTAAAGGCCATCAGCAATGTTCGTCATGAAATGCCAATAATCTTTGTTCCAGAGTCAAATTTTTTCTAATTTAACTTTTGTTTCTCCTTGAGAAACAAGTGTGCTATTTTTCATTTGCCTACTTTTATTATAAATGCTGGGCTTATTTAATCAAGTGTTCCAATATATCTGTCTAAGATCTGTGAAGATGGTTTCAAAATAGTCCAATAGGCCATGTACTCTTTCCATTCCTTTTTTTCTTTGAAGATCCTCTTCACACAGCCCTCTGAGCTACTTGGATTTTTTTTCTAGTAACACCAGGCCAATTAATCTGATCATTGAGGCAGATAGTCAATCAACAGCATGGATACACTGGGCAGTGAAAATTCACTTTCTAGGTGAGGTGGGCCAGAACGGTACAGGATTTCAACACTTTACTCAGAACAGTAAGCAATTAAAAACTTAAGGACTGTTTATTTCTGGAAATGTTTCATGTAATGTATGTTTACTGAAAGCATGAAAAGCAAAAATTTAGCAAGGGAAGGAGTGTGGTAATATTCATCAGCTGCTTCTAGGGACAGTAGATGTGCTTGAGTTCTGCTGTCATTTAAGTCATACTGAAAACACTGCCTCACTGCAGCTGAGGTGTGTGGGAAAACGTGTGGAATCTGGGTACACTGCTCCCAATCTGCTGCAAACTTAAAACTGCTTTGAAAAAAAAATGGTTTCAAAAACTAACCTTCACAAATAGAATAAAGCAATCCTTTCAAAAGGTTAACTTATGAATTTATATAAAATAAATTTAAATAAAAATTTAAATGTAAAAGCTGGGCCGTGGCAACACATGCCTTTGATCCCAGGACACAGGCAGATCTCTGAGTTCAAGGCCAGCCAGGTTCACAGAGTGAGTTCCAGGACATCCACAGCTATACAGGAAGACCCTGTTTTGAAAAACAAAAATAAATAGGTAGATAGATAGATAGATAGATAGATAGATAGATAGATAGATAGATAGATGATAGATAGATAGATGTAAATGTAGTACACTGTAATATTTTCCATAGTTTCCTTTTGAAGAATACATCCCCAAAATAGGTAACCTATTTTCAATATAGCTAAACTGCTTATAAACTGTTATGGGTGAATTTGGACATAGGTTGATGTAAATATTAATCACTGCTTTCACAGCTTGCAGTTTTTGTTCAACATTATGTTTATGAGATTTTACACATAGGTCTCATTTATTCATTTTAATTGCATATGGTACAATGCAATAATCTGAAATTCTGTTTTTGAAGATTTTGTACTTGTGTGTTACTGTACGTGTGTGTGTGTGTGTGTGTGTGTGTGTGTGTGTGTGTGTGTGTGTGTGTGTGTATGGTTGCAAAGAGACCAGGAGGGGGCATAAAATTCCATCCTCTATCATTTCATCTATTCTTTTGAGGCAAGGTCTTTCTGAAGCTGGAGCTCATGTTTTGTTGCAAAGCTTGAAGCCGGCAAGTCCTAGTGATCTTCCTGTATCTGCCCCTCTCATAGCTGGGGATATAGGCATGCACCAAATGCCTGGCTCATTACATTGATGCTGCCATCTGAACTCTAATCCTTTATGATTATGAAGTAAGTACGTTTAACCACTGAGTCATCTCTCCAGTCCCCTCATAATCTCATATTTTTCATAATCTATTTAATGGGTTGTTTTATTTGGCTTTTCCACTTTTCCCCATTACAGCAACACCACCATAAACATTCCCGTACACATATTTACGTGCTCTACAAAAAATAATATGTTTATAAAAATATAGTGAAACTCATCTTTTGTATGCTAACTAAATATTTTTAATTAAATTGAAAAATTGTAAGACTTTCTTTCTCAGTGTGAGCAGTTAGAAAACTAAAAATATGTAGGCGACCATATGGGGGCTTATAGATCAGAACTATCTCTGATTGACTTCAGAGATCTCTACACTGCTGCTCTCCAAATTGCAGCACAAGAAGGAGGACTCCCCTGAGAGTGACTTTAGGTATGAAATAAGACTGTTGGTGGTCACAGAAAGACATAGCCAGGCCCTGCCACCAGCAGCCTGAGGAACCCTCTTCCTCCCCAGACACAACCATATCCTGAACTATATGCAGAAAAGAATTTTAGTACTAGTCAAAGTGTACCAAAATTAATGAAGTTTATTAAGTATTTAGACAGAGATACATATAGGAAAAGGACAGGACACACCTCCCCCACTCCCACTCCCAAGACATGGTTTTTCTCTCTAAGTTAAATTGTTACACCAGCTCCTTTAGGAGCTCTGCCTGTCTAATTTGTGCATTGAGGCTGCACTTTCTTCATGCAATAAGGAGAAAGTGTTCTATCTGTAACACTCCCTAGAAAGGAATTACCTTTTTCTTGTGGAACTGGTAGACCTCACTCTCAGAACGATTCTCTTTGCATTCTTTCTTAACAAGTACATTTTTTTCCCACTGAACTCTCATTTCTCTCTCTCTTTCTTAATCTAAGTACACCCTCTTATGTCTTCCTTAGCCACTCTTAATAGTCTATGAAAATCATTTGTTTATAATACTTTGGTATTTTTGATAAAACATTATACATGAGATTCTCTCCCATTTGTAATATCTCGCCATATCTGAGGGTACAACATATTTCCTCATTTTTGTTGAGTCTTTTGCCTCCTTATTTCTTGGTCTGGTTTACTAAACATTTTAATGGTTTATTGATTATTTCAAAGAATGAATCTTGGGTGTTGGCAGCCACCCCCTTTTACTTTCATTTGCTTTCTTTTCTACCAAGTTCTCGGGATGAATTCTTTGCCCATTTATTTTCAATCTTCTATCTCCTATTTGATGCATCTAGATCCATAAAGTTTCTTAAGTATGGTTTTGGCTATATCCCACGAGCTTAATACATAAGCCACTTGCTATTTTCACTTCTAAATTATTTATTACTGCGACTTTTATTCCATCTTTAGAGTGCTTTAGGATTTTCAAAAAACTACATTTTGTTATTGCTAGCATCATCTGCATTGTGTAAAAAAATATTATGTCCACTATCATCTCAATTTTGGGAAAAAATCATTTCAATTTGTTTTATAATGGTAAATTCATGTGATGTTTTATGTATTTTGTAACCAATGTGTATGTTATCATCATTTAAATATCTAATATATCAGCCACAGTGATTATTATTCAGATATTGTATTTTCCTATTTGGGGGTCTCATAATCTATTGATTTCTTGAAGATATCCTTTTTTGGCCCTAACATTTTGCTTTCAATAAAATATAAGTAGTGTCAAAATTGTTTCTTCACCCTGAGTCCCCAGGTTCTTCCTGTTGATTACTCAGAATCGGTATGGAAACTATATATATACAATTCTGTGTTGCCCGTTCTGGGAAAATTCAGTTATAGTGTGTGAGAACTGGCCACAAAATACCACAAAACTGAAGAAAAAGGGAAGCAGATACCAGACTGGGCACAATGCCATCTAAGGCACTTACTAAAAAAAGATTTATCAGAACTGACAACAACCTGTATTTGAAAATTCATGACTTGGGTCATAGGAGGAGGCTTCTGTTGTGGACAGGATGCAGGTTACTGTTATCCAGGCAGGAATACAACCTGTTCATCTCACACCGACACGGAAGACACTGGCACTCTACAGGAGCTAGTAGCACTAAGGTCCAGTTGTAAAGCTCCACATAGTGCTCACGTCATTCTGTTTGTCTTTTGGAATGTTGCAAAAGCGTTGGGAAAGTAGGCCAGTGCTACTTAGGGCCAGTCGAGATCATTGTGGTGACCTCAGTAGAGAAGCCTGTTTCAGCACCTTAAACTTCTTTGACTTCTGCGTGGTTGGTGATGTGCAGACTGTGCATCTACAGCAAATGGACTGACTCATCCAAACAATGCTATTCCACCTTACACAGTTCCTTAATGTCAAAGGCTTTGTCTCTATCATCAGCATATTCTCCAGAGCCCAGAGTTCTAAGGCCATCCTAGGTGCTGAGTGTTTGTGGAATAAGTGAATAACTAGTTCATTCATTTTTGCCTATCTTTGTATTTGTTATTTGACAATTTTGTGCATGTGTATAATGCATTGGGATTATTCTCTTCCCATACACTCTCTTATTCCACTCACATCCCTGTTAACCCCTCTTGTTACACTAGTACCTTTCTCAGATTCATGCCTTTTGAGTTTGTTCTGTGACCCATTTAGTTTATCCAGGGTCATCTGTGTGACCATTTGATTATAACTGTGCATTGAAGCCTAGTGGGGTCACCAGGAGGTACACAACTGGAGGCATTATTATCCCTCTCCCTGAATCCACCAGCAAGTAGTTCAGCAGAGAGGGGGAGGGCCCCTTAGCCCTTCCTTAATCATTCCCTGACTGTTATAAGCTTATTTTTAGTTTTTGAATTTTTAAAATTACACTTATCACTTACATAGTGTGTGTGTGTGGGGGGGGGGGTTATGCAGGCCATGTCTATGTGTGAAGGCCAGAGGACAACTTGCAAGAACTTATTTTGTCCTTTTACCATATGAGAACCAGGAATAAAGCCCAGGGATGATCAGCCTTGGGAACACATGCCCTTACCCACTGAGCCATCTGACTGGCCCAGTGGATTCACGCTTTTGCAGACTGAGTGCATAAAGCTGCTATGAGGTTTTGGTTGTCATAGCTATGTCTCAGCTTAGGAGATCACACACACACACACACACACACACACACACACACACACACACATCTGTTATTGTTTTTTGGCTCTTTTGGGGGGAGGGCTGACATGCAGCTCCCAAATAAATCACACACAGAGGCTTATTCTTAATTGCGAATGCCCACCCTCAGCTTGGCTCAACTTCTTGCCAGCTTTCCTTCACTTAAATTATCCCGTCTACCCTTTGCCTCTGGGCTTTTCCTTTTCTATTCCTGTATACCTTTCTTTGTTTCTTACTCTGAGGCTTGCTGGGTAGCTGGGTGGCTGGCCCCTGGAGTTTTCTTCCTTCTCTGGCTCCTAGCTCTTTTCACTCCTCTATCTCTTTTCTTCCTCCCCCCCCCCCGCCCAGATTTCTCCTTCTATGTATTCTCTCTGCCTGCTAGCCACGCTTATCCTTTCTCCTACCTTGCTATTGGCCAGGTCTTTATTAGACCATCAGCTTTTTTACACAGGCACAGTAACACAACTTCACAGTTAAACAAATGTAACATAATACATTTAAGGTGTAAAAGTAATACATCTTAAAGTAATAATATTCCACTACATAGAGCTTCTGCCTATCTTCTGAGTCTTGCATCCTATTGAGCCTTTTCTGAAAATGTTCACTGAGCCTCAAAGGGGATAGTATAAATATCTTGTTCAGGATTGAGTCCCAAATCATCACTTATTCTCGGGATCTTGGGAGGTCATGTGTCTGCATTTACCCCGCCCCCATCCACCAAAGAAAGTCTTCTCTGACTAGGACTGAGAACACATGTGTCTATGAGCATAAGCATAAACATTTGGAAGGCATCTTGATGCTATATCAGTTTTTTAAACAATGATATTCAGTTAATGGGTCATTTTTAAATGATCTGTTTCAAATGTTGCATCATAGAACAACATACAGGCTGGCTTTGTTTTTAAACCAGATATCTCTTATATACAAAAGACCTATCAAATGTGTTTTACTGTCTGAATTATGAAAGCTGACCTTATCAAAACAGAAACAAATCTTGTGTTATGATCACATCACTGTGTATGTGGGGCCATAGAAAAAGTTCCTAGTGTCCATGTTTTTCGGAAGTTTGGAGCTTGAAATGCCCCCCATCTAAGCATGGCTCACTTGTGTTCTGCTGTCTAGCTAGATCAGGAAGTGACTGGGTTGGGGCTGTCAGTATTAACTGATTGTAAAGAAGTTCTCATAGCAGATCTGCCTGGTCTTCTTGGCTTCCTCTTCTACTTCTCTGTTCTTCTTGTCTCCGCCCTAAAATTCAGGGTTTTTTTTCCCCTACACAAGTGTTAAAGAGGAGCATCCCACTTTACTTTTTGTTTGTTTGTTTTTCAGTCTATGCTTTTCAAAAGCTAAAGGCAGCTTTCTCACCCATACAGCCCAGAAATCCCTTCAGGGTCTAGAACTGACTGATGCAAAGCCTTATGGATATGCATTTTGGAAACATGCCAAGCTTCCCCAATGTTCCAAGCCATATAAAGCACTTTACAGGTCCAGGGATGTCTGTGTCCTGTCCATAAGGAATTTGGGTCTTTGTATACAGTGTCTCTCAGAAGCAATGATCACTCCACACTGTGGAGTGTCTGGAGAAACGTATGATCCCAGTCACCGTGGTCTTTTCTTCACCATAGGTACAAAAGCTAACAGCAGAAGAGGCAAAAGGTGTCCTAGCAACATTCTGTCAATAAAGCTGACCATGCAAGCCCTCCAAAGGATGTCAGGGACCCTCAGAAGTTCACAGATTATGCCCTAACAACAACTAAGGGACAACTAAAACACAATGCAGGCAGGCCGGGGAACATCACTGTGATAAACAGGACAGGACACCCGAGTGAGGAGCAGTGCCTTGATTCTGTGTTTCTTTCCCCAGTAGTCCATGAAAAACATGGACTAAAACTGAAGATGTATTCAGGAGAGCACACTGCTTTTCCTCTCAAAGGGAGGAGGTCTTTGAGAGCTCCCCACAGGGTTTGAGGCTGCTCTCTAGGAAACACAGATTGTGTCCACAGAAACAAACATAATGAAGAACCATGGAAGGCTGCGGTTTGTGCTAAGTTATCAGGCCTGTGGAAATTCCTAGAAACTAAAACAACAAGAAGAAAAAATTTAAAGAACTTAAACCGCAACATAAAAAATGTGGAGGTGGGTAAGAAAAAGAAAAAATTTACCCAACTATTTCACTTTTTGGGGAAAAAAAAGAGGAAGAAAATATTCGGCCTTTGTTTTCTAAATTTAAGCGTGTATTTGGGGGTCTAAGTTACTTCAGGAAACAATCTCTCTATTAATATGTATGAAAAGAAATTTATAGCAGCTATCATGAAATACAAAGCAACCAGGAATAAATTCATTTAATAAAAGAAATTGAGTGTGCTGTATATATCCCTAGATGTTGCATTTAAAATATTTCACCAACTTAATCTAGTTACCTAGTAGTAAGGCAATTACACACCGAAGATTTAGGGTCGATACAGATTTAGGGTTCAGTTGTTATCTTGGACGCTTCTCACAAAACACTTCTTATGGGAAGCAGGCCCCTTGGCAACCTTTGTATCATTGTGTTCAATTAAGTGACAATTTATTCTGTTTTTGTTTGTAATGGGGCTCGTCATTTACTGTCATTACTGGTCCACCAGAGAGTATTCCCTTTGCTTTGCTCTTCAGAATAAATCTAAGCCATCTAGAGTTTGCTCTTCTCGGCAATGAAAAAGCTCGTGACTAATGGAAAGCCAGCTCCATCTAGCTGTCCATCTCGTACTAGTTCCTCTGGCCACATTCATCAGAGGACTATTATGTATCATGTATCAAAGCCCAGCTTTTCTGAACTAGATCCTTGCCAAATACGCAGTCACATCTGGGACTTGATGTATAAAAGCTTTTAAAGGTGTTGATGCTTATTCATTTATTTCTATTGTATTTTTCTCCCTTTTCTCCTTGAACATGAAGTTGGTTATTCTGAGGGAAAATAGTACTGCAATATGCACACAAATACATACACATCACCTCTTTGATTAAGTTTGAAATCTAGGCCTAACATTTCTGGAAGGTTAAAAGGTAACCTGATTAAGTGTTCAAATTGTATTATGTGAGAGATTGTTTATTGTGTGCATATGGGTCTTTATCAAAAAAATGCTAAGTAGTTCTCCTGAGACTTCTAAAGAAGTGTTCTCCAGTCTCTCTTGTTGAAATCAATCTAAAAATATTTAGCATGTGGAAGTGGTGTGGTAGCCACATGCATCTTTATTAGACTGTGCCAATATTAAAGAGATTTACCCAAAAAAAAGTGTTTGTTGCACTTATATCCTACATTGTTATTATTAAATTATTCTTAAATTTGTAAAATTACTAAACTCTTTAATCCATGCTCTTGAGCGGGTTAGAAATCCCACTGTCACCACAGTTTTATCTCTAAAGAGATGCACTAACATCTATAAATTCACCAAAATCACCAGTTCACCTCAAAGAGCGCTACCTATTTCAGAATGTGTGGTTTCACCACATTTTCGGTGCATTTCCATCAGTATTTCATTTTGCTGTGGCCCAGCTTTGACTCTCGTCACAAACAGTAAAGTGGTGGTGCGGCCGGACAGTTTAGCAGAGCTTGGATTGGGGGGGGGGGCAGGGGCATTACACTGTGATCTCCACTCAAATAGTAGAATAGGTTCTAAGGGACAAAAGATTTGATCTCTAAACAGAAATATGACTTTGTAAATTGTTAAGACTTTAAAAAGCAGAGCGCATTTATCAGACGTGATTTCTTAGATTGTACCATGTTCTGCCTGGCTCAAAATCCTGTATTTGTATGGGTAGCACCCATATCCATGAAGAATAAAAACGTCTTGAGTGGAGATCTACTGAAGCTACCTGTCTGTCCAGGCTGGATTCTGCCCATAATGCACTCATTCATCTATCCACGCAATACAATTTTGTAAATCTACTAAAAACACATAGTTCTACAGTGAGGTATGTCCTTAGACTCTTAAGAAAAGATATGTTCTCAGACTTCCCACCCACAAGCATTATAAAGACAATGTAAAGAATGATGAATAGGCTTTACTTTCCTATAATTAATTCTCATTGGAGTTAAGGCAAATGCCTTTGTTAAAAGTCACTGACACCCACCAATACTGCAGCATGATTCTGATCATCAGAAAAACCAGCAGAAAGAGATGCCCTGGAGATAGAGTTAGGGCTTCTAGCAATCAGAAGTAAGACACAGCACCATCTATCATGAAGGGCAATGAGTAGCTGCGCACCTAGAAGTACTCTGTAACAGAAGAGAGGGCATGTCCCTGGAGTTAGGTGACAGGTGTGTGCTAACTCTCATCCTCACCATCACTAGTGTGTAGCCCTGAACAACACAGTTACTAAGTTTCTGTTTATTCACAGGCAAACTGAAAATGGAAAAACACACACACACACACACACACACACTCAAATGTATAAATTCTGTAAGCTTAAGGTCTTGAGAAACAGCTTCAAGCTTGCCTAGGACAAGGACATGCCCCATGTTAGCTCCAAAACCAAATCGTATTTTGGTCAAACACACAAGAGGAAGACTTTGTAGGCTATTCCATCTACAGGATATATGCACAGAATACACACCAGATATCCCCTAAATTGATCTGAATCTCTAACATGTTCCCTTACTAGTCAAACTTGTGCAAGGTAGGCAGGATGCTGCCACACTCACGTTTGTCTTCTGCCCTTTCTGTTAACATACTTTATGTCGATGTTTGGTAGAATAGCTAGCCAAACCTCCGTGTTTGAAACCCTATTTCACAAGCTCCCTAAGTAATGGCACCATTCTCTGCAGAGACATATCATAAAGCAAGAACTTTATGATAACTTATATTTGCGAAGTTAACACATAGTATTAAGACTCGTATGATTGTCAACTTTTGTTCATAAGTTAAATCACTTTGCTTTTAGTTAATTTGCTGCAATCCTTTACTAATCCATAAATAAATCCTCATTAATCATCTCTAAAATTTTCTTTTACTTATTTAATATAATTCCCTTGTACATTTGGGTGACTGTAAGGTGACAATTTATGGGTGATATTTACTTAATATTACAGAAGGAGTTTAACCCATCAATACCAAAAGGGACTCTGCTGCTAAAATATGATCACTATTCCAGTACATTGGTAGAGTATGGCAAATATAGGTTTCATTCCTTCCTCTCATATGCAGAATCTAGGTTTTTCTTGGACACTAAGGATCTGGAGAGATGGCTCAGGATTTAAGAGCAGTGGTTGCTCTTTAGAGGACATATGTTCAATTCCCACCTGTAATTCCAGTTCTGGGGGATCTGATGGTCTCTTCTGGTCTCTGTGGGCACTGCATGTGTATAGAGCACAGATAGACATTCAGGCAAAGATACTTACACATAAGATGAAAATATTAAAGTCTAAGCTGGCATGGAGAACTGTCGGCAGCAGTAAGTTTGCTGCCTTAATTTAAATGCCCTTTTTTGTCCTGTCCCAGTTAAGTTGTTTGTATGAAAAGTGCAGTTGGGTTCCGGAGGGTGCTGGGGATTGGTTCCCCTGTGGTTTTTCCTGTTTGGAAAACAGTGTCCGGCTTGCCTATGGATACAGAGTAAGCATTCCTTGACTCCTGCTGTTGGAGGGGTATATAAGCCCATGTTGGTAAGAATAAAGAGAACTGCTTCCCTGACGAACTGAAACTGGGTGTCTAGAGTGCTGTTTAACCTTGGCGTCCCTCGCCAGATTTCGTGCTCCAGCTGCGCGGGCCACAGCAGAGAACAGCGACAGCTCCACTTCAGGTTGGGCACCATTATGGTAAGTGAGTATATGATGGGGAAATGGGAGAGACAGACAGACAGACAGACAGACAGACAGACAGACAGAAAGGTCCATGTGCTGGGGAGAAAGGAAGTTCTGAAGAGTCAAAGGAAGGGAGGAACCAGCTGGTGTGGGTGGCCGGCCAGCTTGCCACCTGGGGCCATGGTGATGTCCCAGACTGGGCTGCTGCCAAAGGCCATGCCTGGGTCCATGGCCCTACTGCAGTCAGGGTCTCCATTGATGTCCACATCTCCTGTTACCATTGAAGGCCAAGTGGATGCCCAAAGGGTACCATGCTGCCACTGAGGCCATGCTAATCTGGGTGGCCAGCGAGGGCCATGATGACATCCAGACATGAGCTGCTGTCTGGGTCCATGGTCCTACTTCAGCCTGGGTCTGTGTTGATGTCCATGGCCCATGTTGTCACCAAAGGTCACACAGATGCCCAGAATCTGGGCTGCCACCTATAGCAGGGTTGGTGTCCAAGGACTGTGCCACTGACAGGGCCATACAGACCTGAATAACATGCGCTGCCACCTGGTGTCACGGTGTCATCCAGGCCTGGGCTGCTGCCAAGGGCCACGTCTTGGTCTGTGGCCCTGCCACAGCCCCGGTCTGTGTTGATGTCCATGGCTCCTGTTACCACCAAAGACATTGAGAATATGGCTGCACAGAGTTGGCCCCACTTCTCACTGGCTTCAGTACTGATCCTGTCCCCCGCACCAATCGCAGCATTCGGGAGAGCAGGCCCTGAACCTCGCCCGGTCAGCACAATAGAGCTGGCCCTGTTGACAGCGACCTAGGTTGTCTGGCCCATGAACGTGCATGAGAGATCTGGCCTCACCCCTCCTCTGCTATATAGGGGAGTGGGAGAGGGAGAGATGCCTTCTCCCGTGCTCCTTGCCCTTCAGCACCTGCGGCGGGTGGTAGAGTTGGCCCCGAGGTTATGAGGGTGGGAGAGCTGATCCTGCTTCTCACTGGCTCCAGCACTCAGGAGAACAGGCCCTGCACCTTGCCCCGGTAGAGCTGACCTTGTTGGCAGGAGTACAGGTCAGCCATCTCTGAAGGTATGAGAGTGGGAGAGGTGACCTCACCCCACCGCCATCTGCCATGTGATGACATGAGTGAGGGAAAGATGCCCTCCCCCACCAAAACCCCTTGCCACCTGCTGCAGGCCGGAGAGCTGGCCTTGAGGGCACGAGAGCAGGAAAGCTGGCCCTGCACCCCACCAACTGTGGCACTCAGGAGAGCAGACTTGCACCTTGCTTAGGCAAAACAGTAGAGCTGGCCCTGGTGTTATGTGTATGAGCAAGCCCAAAGGGCATGAGAGCAGGAGAGCTGTCCCGGCCCCTTGCTGCCTGCTGCAGGGGGTGAGCTAGCCAGGACAATGCTGGAGAGCTTGACTTGGTGGTGTTTTGCCACTCAGCTCAAGAACCAGGTCTAGGAGTTAGCCCACACCAACCTCTACCTCACCTTATCTATAAACGGCTGGAGCATGTGAAGGAGGTGGACCTGCAGATCGAAGGCTGCAGGATCTCTATGAACCAAGGCAAAAAATAAGATATCCAAGAGGATTCCCAGTGAGGGCCCAGTATCAAGGGTGTAGCAGAAGCCACAGGCCTCAAACTAGACCAATGACTCATTGAAATGAACACTTACAGGTAAAGATACATGGACTAAAGAGTATACTGTGTGACTCACTGTGTCACACTACAGCTCCCATGCCAAGACTTTTCTTTTTCTTTTCTTTTTTTATATGTTATAGTTTGGTTTGGTTAAGTTTAGTTTTGGTTTTTCTTTTAAATTTTATTTTATTTTATTTGGAGGGGGTGGTTGCAAGGGTAGAGGGCAGATATGAAGGGACAAGGAGATGAATTAGATCGGGATCCATGATGTGAAATCCATGAAGAATCAATTTTTTAAAAAAAAGTCTAAGCTAGGTATGGTGGCACACACCTTTAATGCCAGCACTTGGGAGACTGAGGTAGTTAGATTTCTTTGAGTTCAAGGCCAGTCTGGTCTACATAGTGAGTTCCAGCCCAGGCTATATAGAGCAACCCTCTCTCTCAAAAACAATAAGTCTAGTTTTGAAAGACACTAAAGCAGATGGGAGACTATTTGAGATGAAAAGGAGGTCAGTGAGAGCATCAGGGGACAAGAGTAATGAGAGAGTGATCATAATCAAAGCATGTTATCTACATTATGAAAATGTCATAACCAAAGTTGTCTTTTTATGCCATTAATACACACTAATAAAAATAAAATGAAGATAAATTCTCATGCAACAATCATTGACTGAGAAGCACTGCTCTATGTGACTTAGGAACATATGCCAGTCGTGCAGAAACTACCTTTTAGAAATATAATGTTGAAACTACCATTATCCCCTTTGAAAGATAAGTGATATTAACAACACCAAAGTCCGTCTTCAGTTGCTTTGTTGAATCATGAACAGAACAGAAAGCAAATTAGCATCGACAGCATTGGCTTTCATTTAGATTAGAATTACCTCTTCTGGTACTTTTACATATTCATAGCATCGTAACAATTGATGGTTTTTAAATTTCTCCAGAAATCAATCCAGATTATGAAACTTGAATACTTAGTTGTCACCAATCCAATATCACTCATGGGAATAAGGTGTCATTTTCATTACATTTCTATCTTACATTGATTTTTATCTCATGGTGAGACTCAGACTTGGAGCGGTTCCAGTCTCCTAGGGAGATTTCCTCAAAGACCTGTTTTACTCCCACCCCTCCAGTTTTCAGCTTCTGTAGTTCTCATACTGCACACAAAGGCAATGCCATACACAGGGAACCAAAAGGCAGTACCAGTATAAGAGCTAATTGAAAATGTCCGGGTACGGTGCAGGCGTACTACAGCCTTGGAGCCAGGATTCCTCTCACACGCACCATGCTGAGGTGAGCTTTGTCTAGTACCTATCAGGATCTACCGACTCCAAATGCCAAAGTGCTCAAGGTGCCAGACAAAAGACAGTAAGAACTCCAACTCATCGAGTTCCTAAGCTCTTGTGCAGTGTGCTTGAAGGAAGAAGGAGGAGGGGAAAGGTTAGAAAGAGCACTGTGGGAGGGCACTGTGCAATGTGCAATCCTGACTCAGTCCCCAGTACCACAAAGGAAGGGAGGGAGGGAGGGAGGGAGGGAGGGAGGGAGGGAGGGAGGGAGGGAGGGAGGCATAAAGCAGGCAAAGGAGGAAGGAGAAGGAGGGGCAGATGTAAAGGGGGACACTCTCACTAGAGACTGTAAAAGCCCCATCTTCTACTGTCTAGAAAACAGGCTGTAAACACAGCTGCCCACTCTCTCAAGTGGAACAGTCTGTGTCAAGACCTATAGCCTTAAGCTGTTATGTTTGAAAGCCAAAGAGGAATTTTAATTTAATAAGCATGAAACAACTTAAAGATACAACATGATCCTCCATTTGAGAGACTGGATTTTTTTTTTTTTTTTTTTTTGGTTTTTCGAGACAGGGTTTCTCTGTGTAGCTTTGCGCCTTTCCTGGGACTCACTTGGTAGCCCAGGCTGGCCTCGAACTCACAGAGATCCGCCTGGCTCTGCCTCCCAAGTGCTGGGATTAAAGGCGTGCGCCACCATCGCCCGGCAAGACTGGATGTTTTGATTAGTAATAAGTATCAAAAAAAAATAAATAACAGAGAAAACAGTAAGTAAGCACCAGAAACTGAATGTTAATTACCTGGAGTAGTCACTCTTAAGAAGGAAGGAAATTCTGACGAGTGCTACAATGTGCACACATCTTGAGGAATCACACTAATTGAAATAAGCTGTTCACAAAAGACAACTGCTGTATGGTTTCTTTAGTTCCTGTTTCTATGGGTAGTTAGATTCATAGAGACAGAACATAGAATGGCTATTGCCAGAGGTTGGAGAAGGGAAAATGGGATGCTGTGTAGTGGGTACAGAAGTCCAGTTTTACAGGATGAAAGTTTCAGAGAGTGGGAACGCAGCTGAACTGAAAAGGTGGGTATGAGGAAAAGGTTATATTTATGTTATGTATTTTTAGGACAATAAAAAATATAAAAACTATTATTGTTGTTGTTGTTGTTTTACCAACCAGTAATAGTGCCAATGATTTTCATTCAATTAAACGAAGTGAAAATAAAACATTTTGACCATAGCCCAAGTCAATGGATATGTGGAATCAATTGATCAGCTTAAATTTTCACAAAAGCCACAAGCAATTCTTAATATATATATATATATATATATATATATATATATATATATATATATACCATCCAAAGCTCTATACAATGTGCTTTATGGTTAGTCATGGTTATAGCTTGAGGTGGTTGAGAATCAGAGGGGAGAATCGCCCTCTGAAACTGGAAGCATTCCTATTCGCCACCTCCCCTAAAATGAGACAGTTTTTACATTCATGTACATTTTTGTCACATTTTGTGCTTAGATTATTTTTTTCTTTTGGTTTTTCAAAAGTGCCTGAAGCCTATTACTTTATACCTCTATTATACTGAAAGGAAAAAAAACTGATTTGTTTGATTGTAGATACTTAGTGGTGAACACAAAAATCCACATTCCTGCTGACAATTCTATGCTGCTTGGCCCAGTGGGATTACACATTTCTGACATATTAAACCTTAGGAAGAACTGGTAATGGAAAGGCTGAAAGAGTGTAATTATAGTATGTAGTACCAATCAAATGCTTTAAGAACAGTGAATGTTCTGTGCTATCATAGGATCATTTGTAAATAAATAAATAAATAACAGAAGAACTAAGGATCATAGCTCAAAATAAAAAGTAATCATGAGGTTCTAGGTTTGATCTCTAATGCTGAAATAAATAAATAAAAGGTAGAAGTTGAAAAAAGCACTTTTGTTCAAAGTTATTATGGTACAGACATTGCAGGCATTTTCAAAGAAGCAGCGTCATTTCTGGGTCGTTGGACAGAGAGTCCGCCCACGTGTGAGCACCTGCCATGTTATTCAGGGGATCAGAGAGATGTCTTGTTAACTGCTACTCCTGGGACCACAATACCTGGAGATGATCTCTCACATGAACCTCAGTACCAGCATCTTGTGTGTGCTTGAGCTCTGGCTTAAAGAGTGAGATGGCTAATACTGTCTGTCTGTTTGACAGAATCTGGGATCACTAATAGACAAGCAAGCCACCAAACACATCTGTGAGGGATTACTACAACAGGATGACTGAGCTGGGAGGCCAGTGAAAGTACCATTCCAAGGGTGAGAATCCCAGACTGAATAAAAGGGGAGCGTGAGCTGACCACTAGTATTCTTCTCTCTCAGCTTCCGGACTGTAGATGCCATGTGACTGGCTACCTGAAGATCCATCAGCCATGACTTCCCATCCATAATGGACTATATATACCCTTGAACCGTGAGGCAAAGTAAACCCTCCTTCCTTATGTTCCTTTTTTGCAGGGTACTTTATCACAACAGGAAGAATAACAGATGCATGGGGGATTAACTGAATTTCTATTTTTTAAGTTTTCTGCATTTCTATTAAAGAAACACAATCTTCCTGTATCAAACAATTGACCCTGAATAGGTTGTTCTACAATCTCATCTTCACAAATTCTTCTTTTCCCCGCTTTTAGTAACAAAGCCTTCCTAAGCACCAACTCTCAGTGCCTGCTTGGAACTGAATAGCTGGCTCTGGTCACAGGAGAATCCACATCAGTGCACCCCATGACCTCTCGCTTCCCTGCCTATGTCCAGCCAGCATAGGCTTCTGCAGGGAGAGAGACTTCTCCATCCCGCAGAGTGAGACTTCAGTTCCTCCAGCTGTGAGCTGAAAATAATCTTTAAGCCTGACTATGTCAGAAGAATTAGACAAATGCTGTTTTCTGAGAGATGCTGTTTCTCTCTTGACCTAAGTCCTGGAATTCACTCCCTTATCTGTCTTAAGCACCTTTCCTGGTGTTTCTTTCCACTTTGATTGACTCCATGACTAACGTAGGTTTGGCTCCCATCTAATATCTAGGACCACAGGTCTCTAGAAGTCATCTTGACTTTTCTCCATCAAACATATTACATAATCCCACATACTGGTTCCCTTCCATCTCATGACCTCTGGTGTGCCTTACTGTTGTCCAAACCCTGGTCCAAACTCCCACTAGCTGTTGCAACGTCCCTGTCTAGAACCTGAACTATCTCCTTCCCAAATCCCTTCCATCCATGAATCCCTGCATGACCCAGTCTTTTCCATCCCCCATCCATTCCATGAAGCCAGAAATCCTTTCATGAATTCACTAGAATTTGGGAAAAGAAGTACAAATAAATCTTCCATGCTCAGATTAGTAATTCATGACCCAAAAGTTGCAAAAGCAACACCAAATATAAGCATTTTCTTCATCATTCAAATGAATTTTCACAGTAAGTTTATTAAAGTTATATCTAGGAGCAGACTCCAGGCTATTTCTTGCTTTTCCTGGGAAACTTTTTTTATGTGCAATGACTTCATGTCATTCTGTTCCTTAAGGCGTTCCTCCTGAACCTGTGAACTCATCAAGGATACAACCAATAGAAATATCTACCTAGAAAACAACTGGAAAGTACAGGTAGTTTTTGTAAGACAGCTCTGTCATGGAACCCAAGTAAGAAAAATTATCTGAAGAAGGAAGAGGGGGAGGAGGAGGAGGAGAAAGAGGATGTCAAGCTACTCTCTCCTAACATGTAATTTACTCGAGTTATTTATTTGTTTGTTTTTATTTGAATAGTGAAAAGCTACTATGTGTCTACCAAATTCTAGATACCAGAGTTGTAACCCATCAAACAAGACTGGAAGTCTACCTTCAAGGGGACAAGTGTCTTGTTGGTGTTTAGTTAATTCTTATTATTACTCTGTTTACCAGGAAAAGCTGTGAAATCTTTTTGTACCCTTAACTCCTCTGTACTAACTTCTTTACTCTTTAATATTATGTCTCATCATACTAGCATGTGTATGTAATCCTTTTTGTAACATTGAATAGGCTTTTCCAAAATAAATTATCCATTGTGTTACATTTTAGCACATCTATGGTCTTCTTTTAACTTTCATGTATGTATACAAAGTCAAGGTCATCCTGAAGCTATTGTTCTGTCCACAGTTTAATATAAAATGATGGAGGAAGGCTTCAAGGAGTTTGTAAGGTCATCTTTCACTAGACAGAAATAGTGTGCCTTCAAACCAAACCAAGCCCAATGAAAACATTTTCAGGAAGAGAAAACAGAGTAATTCGTACTCAGGGGTGCACTCAAGATTATTTGAGTTAAGTGTCTCAAACCACATAAACATCCTTTAAGCCTGCTTACCTCTCCCAGCTCTTACCTCTCCCTAAGCTTAGTAGGAGTCAGATATAGACTCAATTAAGTACTATCCTAGATGGTCCAAGGAAGCTAAGATTGATGAAAAATGTGCAGAAAAGTCAAGCAGAAAAGATGATTCAATTGATTATTCTAAGAAGTTTCAATGGTACAATTATACCTCTAATGCAAAATAGTTTATGAGAAATAAAGTATCGTTTAAGGAGGTAGGGCTGGTGAGATGGCTCAGCAGGGAAAGTGTCTGCCACCAAAACTGATGATCTGATTGCAATCCCCAGGCCCCATATGCTGGAAGAAGTGAACCAGCTCTGGCTGGCGATTGTCCTCTGTCCTACAAACACATACACACACACACACACACACACACACACACACACACACACACACACACACACAAATAAATTGTGCATACATATCATACGTGTATGTGTGTGTGTGTGTATATATATATACATGTATGTGTATACACATCCATATATACCATTTTTAAAAGAAAGGAGACTTCTCTGTGTTCTTCCTGGGCCCCAGGGCAATAGCACATTCAGGCTAATGAAGATGGGGACTGATGCTTATTAAAAGCTTTATCTTCAGGAGACCTTTATGAGTCCAGTGTGCCTTTAACCTTTCCTGAATCATTCCTCCAGTCTCCTTTTGCCAAAATGGAACAATTATAGGCTGCACAGAAGTTTTCCTAAAGGCAATGATTATGTTTTGTGTATACCAGTTAACATTTATTTTGCATCACACAAGTTGATGAACACAATGGGACCAGATAATCTGTCATTAAAATCCCAATAGGCAAATAAATAATCTGCCTTATTGCCTTCATTATTCATTATGAATCCCTTCATTTTCTATACAACAAAATTACCTTAAACTCTGAAGCTCAAACACCAATCAAGGTCTAGGTACTGGAGCACTTAAGCATATGATGACTTGAACTATAATCTGTTATGCTGTGGCAGAATTCTGGGTAACAGTGTTATTTAAAATTAAGATTGAAATAAATACTTTAATATAGGTATGCAGAAAAATAAATAACCCGAGCACCCAGTCAATTAAGAGGAAAAAGGAAAAGTGCATTCATCATTTAATTCTTTTAAGATGTTGAGAAATTCAAACACAGTAGTTCTTGTTAACTATAGAGGACGCAGTCCAAAACCTCAAGTGGATGCTTGAAAGTGTGGCTAGTACCGAATCCTATATATACTGGGTTTTTCCTTATAAATACCCATTATAAAGTCTAATTCCCAAGTGAGGCACAGCAAGGAACTAACAACAACAACAACAATAAAACAGAACAATTACAGTAATATACCATAATAAATATTATATGTGGGGGGGTCTCTCTTCTCCCCTAACTCACTGTGTTGAGCTCACCTTTGTTCTAATAATGATGAGAAATAATGATAACAAGGTGGCTGGTAGAGGCCCTGAATTCAATCATCAGCATCAGAAAAAGAAATCAGTCATTCTGAATTAACTTGAAACCCCTTACTCCGGACTGCGGATTGGATTTCCAGCTGATCCTCAGTCTAACCGCGGTTGCCCCTTGGGTGGATTACAGGTGGTAGTGGTCCGTCCAGATCTAAAGGAAACTAGTTACAACAGGTTCCCATGCTCCATATCTGCAGGGAAGTTCAACTCCCTCTCTCAGACTTACGATCCTTTCTTTTTCCTCACAGGCAAGGCCTGCTTCCAGTCAGGTGACCTCAGCAAAGGTTCAAGGCCTTAGAATTTCGTGCCTGGGGCCTTTCACTGAGAAAACCGAATGTGAGAACTTGATCTCCAATACTGTCCGCCTATTGTGACGGCTCTCCTGGGCCTCTTCACCCCTAAATTCTTCATTTCTTTTCAGAATTTAGCTGAACAGCACTTTCCCTTGCCTGTTTATCTCCATGTCTGTCTCCCTGCTGGTATTTATTGCTTATCACTGTAAGTCTTTATTGAATGTAATCTGTTTGGGGATATAGTTGGCATGAAAGATGCTCCACCAAACGAAGTTGTAAAGTATTATACATAAATACTTAATTCCTGGATTTATTTATTATCATCATTACTTATTTACCACTCTACGTACCCAGGACACCTTTGAAAGAAATAAATCTGGTCAGTTGCTCTCCCAAATTTGATCAGAATATCTTATAAGATATAAATTATGGCATTATATAATTATTAATATTCTTCATATGACTGGCACAGATTACAGTTTACAAAAACTTTTTCACATTTGTTCTTCCCGGGCACCCAATGTTAAAAGAATCTTAGCTCCCTGTTTCTAGTCAGAGAACTGAGACTCAGCAAGTTTGGGTGACAGAGCCAAGGTCACCTGAGGAAGAAGCTTCACAGATTGGCACAAACCCAGGTCTCCTGCTGCAGGCTCATAGATTGGCACAAACCCAGGTCTCCTGCTGCAGGCTCTAAGTGCTTCCCTCTCCAATGTGGTCTTCCGTGGGCTCTGTAGATGCAAGGGAATCCAGCAAAGGCCTCGTGAGGAGCAGAATGGCCCTGCCACCTTTGGCTCTACTCCGTGACACTCCACTGAGGGTGAAGGATTTACTGTGCATTTGTGTTTTGCTTTCAGTTAATTTAACCCAACTTTTTACTTAATCCAAGCCCACTGGAGTCTAAGTTTGAATCTGAGGTTGCTATACTAATTTTTTCCTTACAGCCATGGACAAGCTGGGAAGGCCACCACAGTGATCTCTCATTTATAAGCAAGTACAGTAGATTGTATTCACACAAATGGCTAGCACTTGCTGAGCTATAGTCTGGCATTCAGCGGTAATTCTACAATATGTAGCATTAGGATCCTAATCAGAAGAGTGCACCAATAAAAGGGGACAAAGATCAGGAAAAACAGGGAACAATAAGGAGGTTACAGGTGTGAGCTAACGACCTGAAGACAAAGATCCATGAAGAACAGGGAACAATAAGCAGGTTACAGGCGTGAGTGACAACCCTTATTACTGACAGGCACTTTTAAATAACGAATGCGCCTGTTTGGAAGTCCAACAGGCCTCACAATTAACATCATCTGCATCCATTCCATCCCATACTTCTTTATCCACCAGGAGTAGAAGGAGGGAAACCCAGATAAAGAATTTGCAGAGCCAAATCAGCACATTCAAATTGTAAAGATCCCATCAACGTATCCTGCTGGAAAGGCGTACTTGCAGCATCTTCTATTTATTTTGTATATATCGTTCCTTACAGAGGAGTCTTCCATAAAGCAAATTGCTTTTCCATCAAAATTTTTAAAGTATTCCAAATTGTATCATTCTTCTCAGGAAAATTCCCACCTCTCATTCAGGGATTTCTACATTAAATTCTCTCTCAACCTTTGTGCAGACCTGAAGGGAATCTACCAAACAGACTGAAGAAGAGACTCACAGACCAGAGCTCCTCCTTCACTGGGTGCCATGAAGACAACCTCCGCTCACTCGTGGAACATTTTCCAGTCTAATTGAAACTTCAGCTCTGCAAATCCCACAGACCATAAAGTCACCCCACATTACTCTTCCCTAAAGCAACATTTCAGTGCAAACCCCAATGGCTGGAGACACGCAGTTCCTCAAAAGGAATAAATTAGCTATTGGATCTCACTCCAGCAGTCAGTGAAGCACATTAAGTCCCCAAATAAATACACTGCCTAGGAAGATTTTATTCACTTCATAATATAAACAGATTAAATTGTCGCTCTGAACTGAAAAATAATTACTCTTGAACCAAGTATAACAGGCCAAATGCATCCATTTTGTGAAAGAAAAAGGGAGATAAACAGAAAATGTAGCTCCTCGGTTACATTTGGAAACTATCAAAAAGAAATGAAATGAAAAATAAAAAATGTAATAAATCATGGTGTAGGCAAGTGAGTGAGGTAAATGTTTACCATGTTTTCTATTCATATTTTTATTTAGTTTGGTAATTTAAAAAAAATTACAAAACACATGAGTTTCAAGTCGGGTACCAAAATAATTAGCTTTTTTTGTCAAGTGGGTAAAAATTAAGATGTTCCAGTGAGAGTATGTTATGTTAATCAATAACCCATTGATGTAGTCAGCGATAGTTTTATTTACCAAATTTATTTGTATTTCCAAAAGAATAGGTTAAAATAATGTATTTTCACTTTTGTGCCACTCTGACCAAAATCCGAACAACTTAAAGGAAAAATTATTTATGAGTGCTCATAATGTGGAGGGTTCCAGAGGGTGTCAGTATGTCCCGCTGCTTTTCTCTTTCTGACCATTTCATTCTACCCTGGACCCCAGCCCGTGGGCTACTGCTCCCACATCCAGTATGGGTTCTCTCCTCCCTTAATCTTCTCTGAAAATGGACACACACACACACACACACACACACACTCACAAACACACACACAAAGGTATACCTAACTCACCTAGATGAATCTAAATCCAGACAATGAAGATTAGCCATCACAAATAATAATGAGGATTTGCAGTCATTTTCAATAAAGGCTATTGAGACCCACTTAATAAAATGGAAAATGAGAAATTCAAAATTACATATAGCAGACAAATTATACTAACTGTGAAGAATATGATGCTATTACAGATAATCAACAAATTTTGGTTGAGTCTCTGTTAAACAATGATATGAGACGTTTCATTTAAATTATCTCTAAGAAGAAACAATCTCCTCAGGGCTACAATATATTCCTGGATAATAAATTTTGAAATAATGCTCACAGCCAGAATGTTTGTATAACAGAGTACTGAGTAGACTAAGGGACACGAGTCTCCAGAAAAAGAGAGTTTCTTTTATTGTCATTTTTCAGATCACTTGTGTTAGTAACAAAATGTAAATCCATGCCTGCTGCATAATGCAAGCTGTATCACACAGAAATACGGCAACATAGCACACACACTAGCTTTCTTGTGGTCTGACTTGATCAGTCCTAGGAAAAGCATGTCCTAGAGACTGCCTTTTTAAAATATCACTTCTGAAAAGAGGATGAAAAGACTCTAAGCTGAGGCTAAAACCCAGCATTTTACTTTGAGGGGAAAGAAGAGAATGTGTTCCAGGGCACCAGCTCTTGTGGACTGAGACCAGCTTACAAGTCCTGGTGCTCATTTTCAAAGGCTAATTTCTTAATTGACAAATTGCCTGCCTCAATGACCAATGAGTCTAACTACTAAGTTTTTCATCTCATAGAGTTTTAAGCAGTTCAAACATTGTTCCCATACTGAAGCCTTTGAAAGGGCAGGAAAGAAGAGATTTCTGTGTGCTTATGCACATTAGCTCAAATCCATCCAAGAGAACCCACACGTGAGAATGAGGTCGCCAATGAGTGGAGAACCTGTCCTTTCCACCATCCCCATCCCTTTTACATGAAGTTGCTGTGTGGTATCCACCAAAGAAGACTGCTCGAACCTGAGTTTAAGCCAATAGAAAGTCTTTACTAGCCAGCTGGCGGCGACTACACTAGGTGTTTAGGATCCCAGGGTAGCCCTGGGCCTTTCTCGGGGTGAGTTTTTAAGCACAAAAAAACATGTTCTGGGTTGGCAAACTTCAAGGCAAGATCAGTTAGCCAGAAGAGGAACTACAGACACCAAAAAGCGCATTTAGAGACTTTCTCAGAACTGTGGACTTTGATGGATTATATCTTTGTTTTCATTTTGGCTGGTGAGGCTGTCTACATGCTGAGTTTTATGGCCTGAATAGCACTTCCATCACAGGGTCAATTGTATCTAAGGTCTGGGGGCCTGTTACCAAGTTAGCTTGGTGGTATAGAAACAGAAACCTACACCATTCCTGCATTGACCCCCAACTCTTAGAGTCTGAGTTGGTACCCAGCTTGCTTTGGACCTCTTATTCAGTCTTGTTCAGGCTTGCTACTTCAGAATAATCCATTCCATCTCCACATTTTTCTCTATCCTGCTCAGTTTCTTTCTTTGAAAATGAAGGAGAGATCTTGCCTCTCTCTATCTGCTTCTCCTCTTGTGTTCATATATAAAGAGTTTCCCCTGTGACTCACACCAAGCAGCAATATATAACTCTCCCAGCCACCTTGCATGCCACCTTATAGGTACTGGCACTTACAGGCAGATTCTCACATGGTGGTATGCATATGAAACCTTTTCTCCCCTAAGAATTTAACAGTAATCCAAGCCATGACCACATGATGTTGAGTGCTCAGAAAATGTGGCCCAAAAATGACTGGAAGACTTCCTATTCTTGTGCATGTTAGGATATTGACTCAGAATGTCTAACATCCTGGTACATGTGACTCAAGAGCCTTCCCTATAAATGCTTAAGCATTCCTGGTTTTGCCCTTTTGATGGGTTATGAATCTTGTCATTAATTCCTCAAGATGTGCTCAGTGTCTCTACAGGCATCCACCACCCAAGGTGTGTCCTCTCACAAGCCGGCGTACAGACCAGAGCAGCTTCATTTATTTTGTAAGAACTGAGGTCACGTGCGTAACTTTTCTGAATTGATCAGTTTCCTGAAGAGAGAACAAGCGACAGAGACAGTGCCATTCCTCACATGTCCGCTCGCGAGTTAATATAGGATCGTTTAAAAGTAAAACACACCGTACTTCCCTAACACTGCTTCATTTTCAGGAAGTCGTGTCTCCAGGGAAGCCCATTTCCCAGAATCCATGGGCTTTTCACAACCTACAAGTTTTTCCATTGCTCATTGTTTGTCATTGAAAAGAATCGTGGCACATGCTAATATTTAGAGAATCAAAGAAAGAGAGAGAAGAAAGAAAGAAAGGAAGAAAGGAAGAAAGAAAGAAAGAAAGAAAGAAAGAAAGAAAGAAAGAAAGAAAGAAAGAAAGAAAGAAAGAAAGCGAGAGAGGAAAGAAAGAAAGAAAGAATTTTTAAAAATATACCTTTTCTGTCAGGCATGGTGGTGCACGCCTTTAATCGTAGCACTTGGGAAGCAGAAGCAGGCAGATCTCTGAGTTAGAAGCCAACCTGCTGTGTTAACCCTGGGAAATTGTTCTCCAGTATATTTCATTTCAATAATGCTGTTCTCATATTAATCATAGCTGATTTTTCAGCCTCAACTAATCAGTATTCTGGTGGTTTGAAAGAAATTGGCCCCCAAAAGGGAGTGGCACTATTAGGAGGTGTGGCTTTGTTGGAGAGGGTGTGGTCTTGTTGGAGAAAATGTGCCACTGTGGAGGCGGGCTTTGAGGTCTCATATATATTCAAGCCACACCCCATGTCTCAGACCACTTCCTGTTGCCTGTGGAATCAAAATGTGTTAACTCTCAGCTCCTTCTCCAGCACCACAACTGCCTGCATGCCTCCATGACCAACCATAATGATAAGGACTAAACCTCTGAAACTGTAAAAGCCAACCAATTCAATGTTTTCCTTTATAAGAGGTGCCATGGTCATGGCATCTCTTCACAGCAGTAGAAACCTTAACTAAAACAAGTATCTACCATGCTAGCAAAGCAAATGTCTTAATTCCACAGATTCTCAGTTTAAATATGTTACACAAAAAGCTGCCATATAGTCTAAGAGGGACTCCCAAACTTCCCTTTAACATTGCACGAGCGCTGTGGGTCTCCATCACCTGCACCTTTCTCATGCCCAGTTCTGAACCCTAACTGGCTTTCTAGCCAAAGCTCCAAATGCCTCCACAATTCTTCACAAAAATCACATGGTCAGGTCCGTCACAGCAACCTCTTGCTCTCTGTTACCAATTCCTCTTCTAGTTTTCTTTCTGTGGTAAAAAAAAAAACCAACTTAAGAAGGAAAGGGTGAGGCCAGGCAGTGGTGGTGCATGCCTTTAATTCCAGCACTCGGAAGGCAGAGGCAGGTGGATCTCTGTGAGTTCGAGGCCAGCCTGGTCTAAAAAGTGAGTTCCAGGAAAGGCACAAAACTACACAGAGAAACCCTGTCTTTAAAAAAAGGGGGGGAGGGTATATTTTCAGTTCACAGCTCGCAGTCCACAGTCAAGGAAAACTGGGGACTCAGGGCAGAGACCTGCAGGTGGAGACTGGGGCAGAGGCTGTGAAGGAGAGCTGCTCACTGGTTTGCTCCAAGTGGTTTGCTCAGCTGTCTTTCTCATGCAGCCCAGGCCTACCAGCCCAGGGAAGTCACTGCTTGTAGTAGGATGGGACCTTCTTTATCACTTAGCAATTTTAAAAAATACTACTACAGACATGCCCACAGGCCAGTTGGATGGAAGTAATCCCTTGAATTGAGCTTTCCTCTTCCCAGATGACACTACTCTGTGACAAGTTAACAAAAACTAACCAGTGCCTTTTTCCTCCACAGACTGCCACACAGCTGTAGATGAAATTCTAAACGGTCTTATTAAATAAGAAACACAGAGCCAAATGCAGAGTTAAAAGCCCCGAGATCAGAGCCGTAGCCAAGAGCTGAGACCACCTTATCTTACCACTTGCTGCCGTCCTTGCCCTGAGAGAGAGACCTTCTCCTGTGTGTCTGTGTTTTTATTGCCTTTTCTATTCTGCCTTCTCATTGGCTCTAAACCCAACCACATGATTTCCTCATCACTGCCTGTCTATACAGACCTCCAGGTCTCTGTGATTGGTACTGGGATCAAAAGTTCAGGTCACCTTGCTTTGGATGTGTTCTTGACCACAGAGACTCTGCCTGCCATGTGATCGGATTAAGGGCGTGTGCCACCACCGCCTGACTCCCGCTTATGGCTCACTGTGACTTCTGATCTCCAGGCAACTTTATTAACATACAAATAAAATCACATTTCCCCACAAATAAAATATCACCATATGCAGCAGCACTGCCCAAGGGCTTACAGAATACCCTGCTTATAGTTCTGGAATCCTGCTTGGTATTCCTCCACTTTACAGAAAGAAGGTATGGCATCACTATACAGAATACACCATTCTACAATTGTCTACACTACTATGAAGTTACTGGCCAAACAAAGTAGATAGTCTCTTAAAATACAGTTGAGATATTAGTACTAATATAGGGTCTCATGAGGATGAGTGTGTCCTTCAGGACTTGTAAGTCACTCCACAAAGGACTATCTATCATTTGGTGCTGTCCCCCACAGACAGAGTGTCTTCAAGTAGGAACCAAGTAGTAGAGAAGTAGGAAAATCCCCACTCACCACCACCTCCAGTGACTCACTTCAATATGTCCTTCCCTTCCTGATATATTTAAGGTTCTGATTATAAGGAAAATTCCCACACAAAGGACATAGGAAAACTGAAAGTAATGAATGCCTCATAGTCACACTGGGCTCCTGATGTGAGCACACAACAGAGATGACCAGGAAGATAAACTGAGCATCACAAGGAAGTATGACAAGGAACTACCATTTAAGAATTTATAAAGCATAAATTTATATGTCTAGAACATTTGCTAATAAACCTCTTGGTATCTTTATACTATTCATGACTATAAATAGGCAAATATAATGACCCATTTTTAAAAGGTATGCAAACCAAGAGTTCATGAGCTTAGAGGATGAAAGTTGCACCAATTCAAAGGATGAGTCATTGACACAAGCAGGAATGTCCACATAGTATGAAGCAAGCAAAAAAAATGAGTGACATCGAAAGACTTGGCAAGTAGCAGCTAGGACATGTACACCAATTTAGAAGAGAAGGCTGTGGTTCACCAGCAACCCACCTAGTAAGTAGCTCCTTTTCCTCAGGAATTTTGATCTCAGGGTCCTTATGGCTGTAGTGAACATAATGTGTGAGGCAAATTGACATCAGTAATACAAGGGCTGGATGAATGCTGCTCTCATGTCCCATGAGATCCTTTTAACCAGTCTACTATCTCCAACCACTGTGAAAATTATGCACTGCTGACAAGATTGGACTCACCAGAGAAGCATTATAGCACTGTTGACCCACCTCACCTCCACACATCCCCTAGCAGAGGACTGACTAAGAGCAAGGTGCTAAATATTGCTAGCATTGCATGAGACTGGGATAACTCCACAGCCTGCTTCCATAGACAATAGCAAGGCAAGGTTTTCACTTCAGACAACACCAGTGATTTGCTCTTTCCTCTTCCTTGTCTCATTTCACCCTCAATGCCCTGGTTTTTTTTTTTCTGAAAATGTCTTCAAAAAATCACGTGTTATGATTATAACAACCCTACCAAAGGCTCTTTTGTGGAACTGCAGCTAAACTTCAACCAGCTTTATTTGAAACAATAAAAGGAGTTGATTTCAGGCAGGTGCGGTGGCATTGAGAGGCTTGGGTAGGACTGTCACCATGGGTTTGATGCCACCCTGGGCTACATATTGAGTTCCAGGCCAGGCTGGACTTCAGGATGATACTCTGTCTCCAAAAGAGTCAAAAATAAGGGGGAAAGGATTACTGCTGGTTTAAAATGTAGATTATTTTGCCCTACCTCCAGAGAAGTACCTTTTACAAATGTGTCATGAAGCTCAGAATTATGCATTTTAAATCAGAACCAAATATGGATTCAACAGAGTAGCCCACTGACCACTGCTTATGGTTCACTGGACGAAGCCATCAATGCATATTGTCAACAACGGGAAGCTGGGGCCGGACTGACATAGCAATATTCTCAATCAGTGCATCTGAGAACAAGTTACTCTATGGTTACTGCCAGGACTTTCCAGTTCCCCCAGATTCAACTTTAGGATATGACTTCCCCTCCACTCATGTTTACAACTTCAAAATGTTAATAAAACATGATAAGTGCAAACGTCAAAATAAAGTAGAAGAGGTGACTTGTAAGTAATGGGCTGCACATTCTTAATTTAAATCATATATATTTATTCCCTCACTCAGTAACTGAGTCCTAACCAAATGAATTTGTAATATAGTCCAGTCTAGTTTTATTAGGATTTGTGCTGTATGGGTAAATGTGAAAACAAAGGAAATATATTGCTACATCAACTTATATTATTCATGCATATAAAGTTCTGTGTATCTGCCCACACAATTGAGAAGATGCATTAGGAAGTCGATTATAATAACAAGAAAAGGTTATTTGAGTCAAATCAAAACAATAAATGGGCTAGAGAAAAATTGTGAAATATTTGTTTTACATTTTCCTCCAGTGGCACATAAAACATTATCTTCTTCTCTAAGAGATTATGAACATTTCTACTGTCATGTGGCATAAAGTAGTGATTTGTTTAGAATCATTTCTGTCTCTAAAGTTACACAAACCTTCTTGAACTTCAGAAAAAACAATATTATTATCTCGATTGCTGAATATTAAAGATTTTATTTATAGTTATTCTCAGATAGATATAACTATAAAAGATACTTTAACAAAACTCTAATTTATTAACTTATTAGATTCACCACACTTGGCATGTCCTCTTACAATGCACCCATGTTTGTTGAAAAGGTACAGAGCACTTGGACATGTTTAGCTAGTCTCTTATGACCGACCACCTTTTCCTTCTAGGTGGTGGCACATCCCTTCAAGAGCTAGCTGTGTCCATTCACAATCGTGCCTCTGACCTGTCTTTTTTACAGTATTTGATTTTGTTAAATGCTAAAGAATCACGTGAAAGGTGGTTCTAAAATAAACATGTTTCTTTGAAAATGGAGATGGGTGTTTTAAAGAAACTTGTTCATTTAAAGCATTTATTAAAAACTCCAAGGAGAAAATCAAGAAAAAATTCTAATCAAATGGCTTTTTATAAAACTCTATAAATAAACCTAGCCAAGAAGGAAAAAGACATTTACAGGGAAAATTTTAAGAGACTGAAGACAGAAATTGAAAAAAGACAACAAGAAATGGAACGGTTTTCCATGTTTGTGGATTTGCATTATTAATACTGTAAAAACAATTCCTATATTGCTAAAAGCAACACCCAGGCTCGTGATTACAATCACATTCTTCGCAGAGCTAGAAAAAAAATCCTAAGATTCAAATGGAAACACAAAAGACACCAAATAGTCAAAGCACCCAAGTAGAACAAGCAGTTCCAAAGGCGTCCTGGTACCCGATCTCAAACTGCATTACAGAGCCATGGCAACAAAACAGCACGGCAGTGATAAAATAGATTCATAGAACAACTGAATAGAATAAAGGAACCAGAAATAAACTCACACAGCTATAGCCATTTAATTTCTGACAAGTGTGAAAAAATATACGTTAAAAATGGCTGCCTCTTCAACAAAACAGAAAACTGAATATCCACAGATAGAGAAAAAAATGAAACTAGATCTTGGTCTCAAACTCTGCACAAAAGTTATTTCTAAATAGATCAAAGGCCTTATTGTAAGAGTTGACACTCTGAAATTTCTAGAGGAAACCCCTTCAAGACTCAAGGAGTTTCTCAAAAGAACTCCAGTAGCATGGGAAATGATTCCAATAATCAACAAATGAGGTTACATAAAATCACAAGTTTCTGCATAGGAATGGAAACAATCGCCATGGTAAAGAGACCGTGGTTAGAATGTGGAAATCTCTGCCAGCTATACTTCAGCTAGGTAATTAACGTCTAAAGTACATAAAAACTATATTGGGCTGAGATTACAGTTGAGTGGTAGAGTGCTTTTCTACCATATATAAGGTCCTGGGTTCAGTCATCAGCAATATCAGGAAATAATCCTGGTCTACAGATGTGGTTCAATTGGAATACTGTCCTGGTATTCATGAAGACCTAGATTTGACATCCAGAACCACATAAAACTAGGTATGGAGACACACCCCTATACTCTCAATGTCTGAGGTAAAAGCAGGAGGCTTGGGAATTGAAGGTCATCCTTAGCTAGCTAACTAACTAGATACTAGCCTAGGCTATACATGATATCCTGTTTATGAAAAACAAAAGCAAATGACAAAATTAAACATCAAAGAAAACAAATAATCTAATCAGTAACTGGAGTAATGAACTCTATAGACAGTTCTCAAGGGGAGAAAGACAAATGGGCAATAAGTCCTGGAAAAGTGTTCAGCAAGCTGAGCCTTCAGAGGTATGCGAATTCAAACATCTATGAAATTCTACTTCATCCCCAGTAAGAGCAGCTTTCACCAAAAAGCAAATGCCACACCCATGCCAGAGTATGGGGAAAAGGGGGTCCTTATTCACTGCTGGTGGGATGTAAACTGAAAACTCCCACTGCGGAAGTCAGTTTGGGGGTTCTTCACAAACCTGGAAATAGAACCACCATATGACCCAGTTGTTCCATTCTGGGGTATAACAGATTCTAAGTCACTACACCACAGAGATTCTTGCACATCCCAGTCTATTCCTGCATCATTCCCAATAGTTATGCAATGGAACCAGCCTAGACACGCATCAGCATATCTAGAGATGACTAAAATGTGGCTGATATATGAAATGGAACTTCATCAGCTTCAAATAAAAGTGAAATCATAATATCTTCAGGAAAACGGGTAGAAATGGAGATCATTATGGTAAATGAAATACGGCTGACTCAGAAAGACAAATGCTGGACTACTCCCCTTCTGTTCAGAACCCACATTTAAATGTGTGTGAGAGAGAAAGAGCTGAAAGGAAAAAGGAGGCAGTGGGACAGGAGGAAAAGATCGGCAGGAACAGAGAAGATGAGAAGCATGTGACATGAAGGCAGAAGAGAAGATCATTTGGGGTCAGAAAAGGAACCAACAAAAGTGAGTTAGGACCGTGGAGAGAGCAGTGGGGGAGGAGCTGAAGAGAAATGAAGCGCAATGACAGAAATCCATTACAGTGTTACAGTGAAACCCATTCCTTGTATACTAACAAAAAATGTGTTTGAAAGACTTGTCCCAATGGACACATCTACAAAACACTCCCACACTCGAGACTCAGACAGTACTGCAGAAGAGAAAGACTGTAAGAGCCAGAGGAGCAGGGAGTTTCCTGTGAGGTGTTTTCCCTCCTAGTAATGTCAGAAACTACACCCAGAAAGTCCCACCGGTGTGATGGCCTAAACAGGAGCCGAACATGAACATAACAAGGTGTACAGCAGGCAGCCTAGGAGGTTATGTAATCATGTATAAAGAACAATAGAAACTAAGGAATTCCAAGAGTGTTAGAAACAGTCTTCCCCAGTGGAGAACACAGCAGTCGGTTATCCAACATCAAATGGTCAGCCCTGAAAACATACATATAAATAATAATATATGCATGTGTGTATATGCATGTAACTATTTAAAAAATAGAGCATGCATTTGAAGAAAGCATGAGAAAGTTTTTAGGGAGGAAAGGGAAGGGAGAAATAGTGTAATTATATTATAATCTCAAACATAAAAGAAACAAAATCCACAAAAATTGCTCTCAAATCTCATATACATATATATATATATATATGTATATATATATAATATATATACATATACAAAGAGAGAAACAACAGAAGTCTAAGAAAATTCTGTACCCTCTCAAATTGCATCCAAGGGTTCTAATTCTTTGCTCTTTTTAAAAAATCTCTAATGGAAAATCATCAAGAATTCAATATTGGTGTAACATGCACAATAAATGCACACCACACAAGCCTCTCCAATGAGACCCATGGATAGTCCCATCATACTTACTAATTAATTTATATGTTTGTATATTTACATAGTTTTATTATAACCTTAAAATTTAATAATTTTCAAGTTGCAGTTGTTAAAAGCAATACATACAAATAGCTTTGTCATATATGCAAATATTCCTTTAATACTTCAGAATGTCATTCTTACTCTTCCTCAGCTATAGTCTTCAAGGCAAAGACTGAGACTATATATGTCTTTTAAGTGTCCCACCCATGCATCTATTCTAAGTGTTAGCCTCTGAGAAGTTAGGGGGAAACTACCCCAGATTGACAGGATGTACCCAGACAAGAAAATTCTGAGTCATGGTACATAGTCATCTTTCATTTTAAAACATACTGCCCAATTGTTCACCAAAGTAGAAGTTAGAAATAGAATGCTCATGACCAAGCTATGATCCCACTTCCCTTAAATCCTTGTCAACATTTATCATTGTCAAAGTCAATCCTTTGCCACACTATTGGATATAAAACTTTATTGTTTTAATTTGCAACTTGCTTAGTGGAGCAGTCTTTTTAGTCATAAAACATCAGCTATTTGAATCTTTTCCTCCATCAATTGCTTGCTCCTTCCCCAAGTGAGCTTCCCACCTACTGACTTGTAGATATGTGTTAGGTATACTAAAAACATTGGAAATTACAAAGCTTACTGAAATGAAAGCAGAAATCCTTTGTCTGTCATCCATTCCTGAATTTTTCTCCAGAGATTCAATCACCTTATGTACTTTCCGCTGTTTTTCATAAAATGTATCTCCCCTATTTTGAAATAATATGATTATATGTTGTTATTATTATTGATTTCCTATATAGAGGGTGAGGGTTTAGCATTCTTACACCATTATCTCACCCTCCCAATAAAATTATAACTCATTTTCTTCTTAAAATATTATAATTTAGGATGTTAGATTATATAAAAATCGACCAATGCTTAGATCATTACTACTATTATTGCCTTTCCTTTTTTAACATTAGTTTTTCCTGAAATAAATAATTACCTCATTTCCTCCTATGGTTTCCTTCACTGATTCTTCCTATACTCTCAGGTCAATTTCCACATAGCAGTATCTAAATTATTCTCCTTCTCTTTGTGAGAAACCCTTTGTCCTTCTGTTCTGACTTGGATTGTTCATTCTCCCAATGGAGCACATAGTTTTCTCCCTGGGATTCTGAGATGTGCTTTACCCTGGGAATTCGTTGGTTTCTCCCCATGTGAAGAGGTCTCTGTCTCCTGAATATCCTCCTCCGGTGCTGCACCCTCTGCCACCATGAATAGTTGTTAATCAAATTAGAACATACCATACATCAACCTGTGGCTTGATATACAATTCCCTTTTCTCTATCTTGAGTTTTCCTTCCTTTTGTCTGTTTTCCAGTGTTGTTGAAGAGTTTGATATGTAATTCTGACTCAAGTTCCCCACACTTGGGCCGTTTTCTTCCTCCTCTCTAGAGTCTTCTGTTTATCCCCAGTGTTCTGAGATCTCATAATGTTGGGGGGAGTTGTTGTTGTTTGGGGGATTGATTTTGCTTTTGCTTCTTTTTTTTTTTTTTTGCTTTTTGGTGTAGTTTCACTATGTATCCTATACAAAACAGAAATATCCCAAAATAAAAGAGAAGCTTATTTTTTCATAATTTGGGGCAGGGAAGACTCAAGATTAAAGTGCTACTAGATATAGTGTGTGGCGAGGACCCATTTACTAGTCGGTCAATGACTATGTTCTGAGTTTTCATAAACATGAGGGGCAGAAAGATAACAAAGCAAATATTAGAGTGAGGAGCTGAAGAGAGATATCAGTCAGTAAAGCATTTGTTATGCAAGCCTGAATACCTGAATTCAGTCTCTAGCACCCATGCAAAAGGTTGATGTAGTTATTGGCTTGTGTTTATAATCTAAGACTGGGGAAGATGAGACAGGCAGGTTCCTGGGGCTTACTGGTCAGCCACACTAGACTAACCTGTGAGCCCCAGGTCCTAATGAGGGATCTTGACTCAAAAAAAAAAAAAAAGGTACACAGTTTCTGTGTAATACCCAAAGTTTAACTCTAGCCTCTACATACATAAATACATGCAAACATATACATGAATGCATTCCTACATATTGCACCCCTACATATTGCATATCTACATACACCCACATGAGCACATACCTACATGCATACATATACAAACACACATACAAAGAGCAAGAGTGAGAAGAGAAAGAGAAGAGAGGAGATGTCAACTAGAAACAAAGGATCTCATCTATCTTTGATAAGGGCATTAATTCTACTCATGAAGGCTCCATCTTCATGACCTAATTACTTCTCAGTTCCTAATGCTGGATGTACACAAACATTCAACCCATGGTGTATGTGGGTGTGGTCTTTTCCACAGAATCCTAGTTTTGTTCAATATAATTCATCTTCTTACCTGATGTTTTCTTACACAGACCACATTATACCTCCTCCTCTGAACTGTGTCATTCTCTTTTCTCCTGCTTTCTTCTATGCGAGTGGCTTCTCTTGAACATATGATGAGCCTTGATTATGCATTATAATTAATAGTAGATTGTTAGCCAGATGTTTGGAAGCATTGTGATGAAGAACAAGACTTATTGACTATAAGGTGAGATTGCAGAGTTGTTTTATTCAGAACCACAAACATCAATGCCTCTATTTTCTTTTTTATTATTGTGTTCAGGTGGGGGTTGTTCCAGAGACAGGAAAGACCATTGTGATGGTTACCACTGACTTTTAACCTCACAGGATCTAGAATCACTGAAGAGACAAGCTTCTGGCCATGCCTGTGAGAGGTTACTAAGATTAGGTTAATTGAGATAGGCTTAACTGAAGACACACCCTAAATGTGTGTGGTGGATAACATGGAAGGTAAAAATATTCCATGGGCTTGAATAAGAATGGCCCTCATAGGCTCATATATTTTAAAGCTTAGTCTTCCAGGAGTGATACTACTTGAGAGGGATTTGAGGCATGGCTTTCTTGGAGTAAGTGTGGCTTTGTTGAAGCAAGTGTGTCACTGGGGGTGGGCTTTGAGGTTTCAAAAGCCCAAGCCAGGCCCAGAGCCAGGCTCTCTTCCTGAAGCCTGTGGACCCAGATGTAGAAGAACTCTCAGTTCCTTCTTCAGCACCATGTCTGCCTGCATTTTGCCATGCTCCCTACCATGATGACGATGGACTAAATAAATGTCAGAAACTGTAAACAAGTCCCAATTAAAGACTTTCTTTTATAAGAGTTGCTGTGGTCATACTAACTTTTCACAGCATTAGAACACTGACTGAAACAACTTGGAAGGTAATAATATTCCATGGGCTGGAGTACTTGAATAGGTAGAAAGGAGAAAGCTGGCTGAGAGCCAGCACTCATCATTCCACTTCTGACTGTGGATACATTGTGACACCAGCTGCCTCACACAACTGCCACCACGCCTTCCTCATCATGATGGACTGTACCCTCCAACTCTAAGCCAAAATAAACCTCCTTTGCCTGCTTCTCGGTGGGTACTTGATCCCAGCAATACAAAAAGTAACTAATACGTGCACATTACAAAGGTTTTGGACATCAACCATGAGGACTGTGATGAAGCATCTCTCCCAAATTAGCTAGTAGGATTTAATTTAGCACACCTGCCTCCAACAGGGAGCCTATGTCGACTCTAAACAGCTCCTCTGGAGAAGAAACCTTGTATCCCTTGCCAGGGTTGAAGAATAAATGTGTGTGATGAAACTGGGAGAGAGGAGCACAAGTTCTTCATGCAGACTTCGAACTGTCTCCTTTCTCAGCTATCTTCCTTCCGTCTTCTGAGTCTCAGATGCCATTCCTCCTGAGCTCCCCAGGGTCTTTGAAAAGAATCAGCTCCTCTTACTGGGAAGCCTCTCTTTAGTTTCTTATTTTCTCTTTTCTCCTATATCATCCATCCCTCAGTCACTGGATTTCCATCTTCCATATGTATTAAGTTATCTCTTGCCTGTGGCCATTTCCTCACATTATCCTTGTGGCTAAAGGAGGCATAAAAATAAATACTGGGATCTATGTATCACGTTTAAGTCAAATTCCATTGCAAATATCTTCTCCTAGTGTAAAATCTTATCTTTGGATTTGATCTTCCTCTCCTAGAGCATTATCGTCATCATAATATCCATCTTTAAGATGTTCTTGTGAGGCTCCAAAAAAGGATGACACGTGCAATAGAACTTTTGAAACTATCATTAATTCGAGTTGCAAACATAAACATTAACACAGGGAGGTAGGGGAAACCTATACAAGGTTTATGATCTTGTATTACTATTATGTCGCTATGCTATGATGTGCTATTTAAGAACGATGATGGAGCGATATGACAGAAGTATGAGGAGTATTCTCTATGAATCCAAGAAATGGATTCTTGAAGCTCAACCAGATCTTTGTGAAGAGCTCCTTGGAAGAATCAATGCTGACTGAATATTTAAATGCCTCAGAGGGTATTGCTTACCTTGTTCTTTTTGAAAGGACTGAAAAAAAATTCTAGTTAATTTTAAGTAAAAAGTGTCAGATCACTAAGCTATCCCTTTCCCTCAATAAAATGATCTGTCTACTTAGCCAGACCACAAAGGTATATTTGTCTCAAGGAGTTTAGGTTGGAGTATGTATTTTTATAGCACAAAGAAAGAGGTAAAGGGTGATTGTGCAGGTTGACATTAATTGGTGGTGTAGCATTCAGTCTTCTCTAGCAGATACAAAGGCAATCTTCTCTGCTTCAAAAGAACTTCAACTACTTTCCCAGGCATTTTCACAAAGAGAATCCTACTTAATCCTCACCATAATCCCTTAAGGATTTAGACTCAATCCTATTTTCCTTGTGAGAAACTGAGAAGGGTCAAAAGGCAAGGCCATTTGTCAAGCTGAATGAGAATTTGAATCCAGTTCTCCAGATGCCAAAGAAAATATCTTATTGACCACACCAAAGACCAGACACCAGCATCTCTTCCAACCAGGCCACTGCAAATACACACTGAGTCCAATACCCAGGTGATGGAACAAAGTAGGGACACTCTCAGCCAAGGAGATTGCTGGCAGATGTCTCATAGCATATGCCAGCACATTCTGTCAGCCCTTAGGGCACCAGGGCATCAGGTGACCAAAAGGACATGTTGTGAAAAGACCTACACTCATTACAAATGGCTCTTCTTCCCTTTTGTTCCATTCATTCTGAGCATCTGGTACCTTTCAGTGAGGTGTCAGAATTATACTTAAGACATAGTACATCATTAAAATAAAGCTCTGGGCAAATAATTATGTCTTGTTCAAGTCAAGTGTTTTATGACTAAAGATTCTGACTTTCCCTCAAGGTTTCCAACTCACTCTTCAAAATTGCTTCTCTCGGGGCATTTGTTACATTGTGGATGTGTCCCCAACAATTAAATAGCAATTTAGTTCTCTATCTCTAGATATTTCTATTTGAAGCAGTATCCTGGAGCTCAAGCTACTTCTGCTTTTAAGATGGTATTTATGGAGTCCTCACTCAGCTTTAAGTGTGACTGCACACAGAGGTTCATCAGAGTGGAAAGTCAGCCCCCAGCCTCCATGCTGCTCACACTCTGCCAATGTATCTCTTTATCAGCAAGGAGGTTAATTCCTCCCCTGCTCTGCCTACGTCCCACCCAAATAGATTCAACAGCTATTAAGACATCCTAAATTCTAAATTTCACCTCAGACAGGGAAAAGGACATGGGCCCTGGGTTATACAAACATGAACTCTTACTCTAAGTATTCAATTTGATATGTTAAATGCTCCCCAAAAGATCCGTGTGTTAGGTGTGGGCCCAGAGTGCTGCTTTGGGGAAATAGGGCCTTATGGAGGTTTGGGGGTGATTGAAATCATGCTACTAAAGGAGACTGGAGGGCCTTAGCCTCTTCTTTTTTTCCTCTGCCCCTGAAATCATGAGGCAGAAGATGTGCTCTGCCACACACTCCCACCATAATACACTGCCCGCACCAGAGGTTCAAAGTAACAGTGCCATTCTGTCTTGGCCTGGACCCTCCAGAATCATGAGTAAAATAAATCTTTTTCAGTGAGTTGCCTCCAGGAACTCATTATAATGATGGACAGCTTACATGCTTAGTTGTTTTAGGTTTTACATTATTATTGTGAAAAACCAAATAAGACTGTAAGATTGGGCATCTTTAATTATTTGGTAAGTTATAAAGAAGTAATACTTCAGGGCTGGTAATAGCATTTTCATACAGAAAGCCTCCCTGAATACTCTGAGCTGGTGACCCTGGCTGGCACTTTGTGTAACAGACCAGGATCATGACTTTGTGTAATGCAATAGAAGGATGTTCCTGGTTGTTCTACATTTAAAGTGGGAAGCCTTCTTTGGCCATTTCCTCCCATGTTTTCATGTCTAACATGGCTCTGCCATGTATCAAAACATACAGCACATGTCGGGGCAGCTTCTCTGGCACAGAGAGCAAAACTAGTAGACACATGTTAAAAGACTGAGACACAGAACAATGCCCAATCAGCCTTTCTCCACACATTTATGGAAGCAGTCTGTGTAAATAGCATTTCACAAATTATTAATTTATGTGTTAAACTGCCTAGCTTTTCTACTGTATGGGAGAGTGAGAAAAGCTTTTTAAATAAAACTTTCAATCACTCTCCATCATAGACACTCTATTCTGTTCACTCTGGTTAGATACTGAGACACAAAGAGTGGACTGCTGTGACTGTATGGTTACAATAAAAATAAACATGCCTTGCTGCTGAGATCCAAACCTCAAAACCCAACACACAACATTTTCTTTGTCAGGTAGTTTGGACCCTTCATTAATTCTATTAGCAAGAAATTCCCCCTTCTTTCCAGGCCAGGTGATTTTCCATGAGCTGAGAGTCTGGGTAAATAAAACTGAGTCCTGTACAGCCCTCACAGGGCTTCAAATTATTTAGTTTCTTCATAAGAAACACCCCTCTCCACGCGATGCACTCAGCCTTTGGTATACTAGCTGGTATTTATTAAACATTACCAATGTAACATGCTCTCTACATAGGTTATTTTTTCTAATGTTCATGATAACATGACTAGCATGATAAGAGATAAAGATTATCTCAGATGTAGTGAGAGGTAAGCTCCTCACCGTGTGTAGTGATGGCACATTAGTATGTGAAATCTCTGGGTATCCTTACGCATTTGTTTTCATTTGCTGTTTGCTGAGTTTTTACTGCATGTAAACCACAATGCTGGCTTCTGCAAAGGGGAGTAAAAATTCTATCCTCAAACACTTTTAAAATCTAAAGGAGCACACAGGATTAATAGAGAGCAGTGAGTTCGCAGACCAGTGATTGGGAGAGTCCTTGATACAGAACAGAAATGATCAGGAGCAGCAAGGTCACCTCTTCCTACTGCTTTAAGCAGTGTGAAGGAACACATGGTGGAGAAGGTCTGCTCAGCTCGGGGTAACAGGATAACAAAAGAGAGAAACAGGAAGGAGCCAAGGTCCCAGCATCCCCTCCAAGGGCAGCTCCCTCCCCCAAGATGATCTTGGTTCTTCTCACTAGGCTCCACCTCTTAAAGTTTCCTGCAGCTCCCAATACTGCCATATGCTATTGATCAAACTTTTATTTAACACATGTTGCTCTCAGGGAAACTTCAATAACCCAACTCGAGCAGGTACTTTGAATTCTTTCCTCCAAATATAGCTAACGCATAGTGCTCCCTCAGACTCTCAGACAAAAGAACACAGTGTAGAGGAAAGGCTCTTGGTGAATCTTCTGGACAGGGTGTCCAAATGAAGAGCATCCTTCTGCCACAGGCCCCCTGTGCTGACCGCCAGGCCATCTCTGTCTTCCCACGATGACCCATCCACTCAGACCAGGCATGATAAGTTCCCACTTTTTCTCCTCATGTATACTGCTACCAGCCAAAGACGTCTGAAAATGTGGGAGTCAAGAAAGGATTTTTCTTTAGAGCCCTCATAGAGAGCATTAAAGATCTCCTAATGCTCTGACCTATGACTTCTGGCTTCCACGATTGCCAGAGGGTGTATTCTGTTGTTTCTCAGTCACTCGTTTGTGCAACCTCATTAGAAGAGTCCTAAGAAAGTAATGATATAACTAATGGAAGTGATAGGCAAAAAATTTCAGAAAAGCAAGAGTAGAAAAATAAAATGTAGAATGGGAATGCTGCACTACTTTGAATATAGAGGTCATGGATGTTAGCGTTTCTCTGGCATCCCCTGAAATGAAGGTTTGCTGAGAAATAGGCCTAAGAGAAAAAGAAAAAAGCATTCACAGCAGTGAAATCTCGTAGTCAGAGCAAGAAACCTTTCACTCTCCTGCAGTTAGTTATCTCCTCCCAAAATGTCTCTCATCTCGTCCACAAAGTCCTCTACCACCACAGCACACCCCAGGTGGTGGGAGCCCTCAATGCCGGAGGAGAGCACCTCTGCCTCCAAGCCTTCTACATCCCATGTGCTGCCTTTAAACTCTGAGCACAGAGCTCGGCTCAAGGGGATGAGTGAGTGGTAGTCTGTGTCCTCAAAGGCCCAAAGGCCGTTGCAGATACAGGCATTCAGACGGCTTCAGAACCCCTCAAAGGGCTGAGAGAGGGGCAAACATAAGATTGCTTCTCCTACCACAGTAGCCCTCTGTGTGTTCATGAAGTAGGGACAGGCCCTGTAAAGCTTTTAAATGACGTTAAAGGACCTGCTGTTTTGAAGTGGGAGAGGGGATGTGAGGAGACAAGGGGAGGCAAGCTGAGGTAACAGCAGAGTTTGGGCTGAGGGGCATGGCTTAGTAGTACAGCACTCGCCCCACAAGCTCCAGACCTTGGATTTGACTCCCGGTACTGCAAAAAGAAATTTCATGTCTGACAATAGTTTGTACTGACAGTGTTTCAGAAGGTCAAGGGCCACACTAATTATTCTCTAGAATTCAGTACTTAATTTTGAATACCTCCCTAAACATTCTCATTCCCTCAGTGTCTTTTCCTAAAAGGGCCTTACAATGGTTAGGACTGCTTTGAGTGTCAAAGGATGTAATGACATAAAAACTCCTTTGGAACACTGAATGCTACCTAAAGGTAGATTTTTTTTTATAGCCAGACAGTTGTCCCCGGTTACTATACTAACAATTACCCCCCCCCCCCCGCGCCCTCACCCAAACTTACAGAGTCAGAACACACTTGGTAAATATGTTAGAACTCATTTATAACAAAGGACAGAGAGAGACAGTTCATAACAAAAACATGTGCCCACATTCAGATGTCAAATCTACTCATTGAATATCTCAAATCCAACACACCCTCTAACGGGTAGTCAGGCCAACAAGCGTATGCTCAAGAGTTACAGTAGACACAAAAGCAGCAGGCGGGTCTCAGTCATTTACAGGCATAAAAAAACAATCCAAGAAGTCCAAGACTGCCAAAGATCTAACAACTAATAATAAACTATGAAAGCATGTACAGTATATTTTAAGAATACCACAAGAATTCAGACAGGGGAAGGAAATTTACAAATGCAACAAATTCAAGAAACATGAAAAGGTTAAGTGTAAGTTTCGTGAAGAGGAAAATATGACCACATCATGTTTCTGACCCTGCTATATTAGCCCTGTGCCTAAAACAATGGCCACGTGTTTGCTGAAGGAAGGGAAAAGAGAGGAGAGGAGAAGAGGGAGGGAGAGTAACTTAGATCAGCAGGAATGGGGAGAAAGTGCTGGGGTAAGGAGGAAGAAAGAAAAGGGCAGAGACCTAACTAACTCAAACCTCCCAGTTCCTGAGGATCCTGGGTAGCTCTTTAGGAAAAGAACCAGAGACGTCTCCTTAAAGGGGCGGGCAGGAAAATTACCAGGATAGACAAGGCAGGGATTGGGATGGGGTCATGGGAGGGTGGTGCTATATTGAAAGCAAGAGGACAATTATGATACATTCACCCATGCTCCGAGCAATGTCTCCAAGAGAAAGCATTCTCAGTATGTGCACCAACATTTGTGATGACAGAGCTGGCCTCTGCTGAGCTCTCCCCTCGGTAGGCGGGAGCATTTATGGGGAAGCAGGATGTGTCTCATCGAGGGCTCCCCTAGTGAGCACTAGTCTCAGAGATGCAATAGCTGCTGAGTGATGGACGGGGTAGCCACCTGCAGTTTCCCAGGGAACCAGAGCGTTATCACAGCAAGTTGGATCAGGAAAGGAGGAAAATGCTGGGCACGTTTGATTATGAGTAAGACTAGAGAGCACAGACACTCCCTGAGGACTCCAGGATTACTGGAAAGAAATCGCCACGGGCTATAGGTCCTCCGAATGCACTAGGAGACATTGTGAGGTGAGGGAATACTGCTTTTCTGCTTTGTGCCTGTTACGGTGACTCCTGGGATTCTGATACAGGAAAAAAAAATATGAGACGCAGGAGCAAAGCAAACAAAGTTCTGTCAGGGCATGTGACCTGGAGTCTGAACTTCCCCTGACCCTGACATCAGAGGGCCCCAGAGAGAGATGTCCCCACTGCTGCTGCAGCCGGCAGCAACCAGCATAAAGAGAGTCAGAAAACAAGAGCTGCCATCAAACACTTAGGGGAATACAGACGTCTTCCTTCAGGCAAGGCACAAGAGACTGTGTAACAGAACACAGCTGTCTACACAAACCCATCCCCGTTTCCCAAACCTCGCCTGGCAGAGTTCTGCTGTGTGGACCTATCAGGTTGAAAACAAAAATCCATACCAGAACAACAGCAAAAAGAAAAAAGGATGTTTGATATCTTATTTTTCAAAACAACATCAACAATAACCTAGTAATGCAAACAGTGTTCAATGCTGACTAAGAGTGAGCCCAGGAAATAGAATAGTGCTATAAAGGGATAAAGGGAAAATTACAACAGGAAGCTTAAATGGGGTGAGGGGTGGGGCACCATAAAGGAGGGAATGTAGGAGAGATAACTAAATACTAAAGGCCTCTTGAAAAGCCATATGGAGTCAGGCAGTGGTGGCACACACCTTTGATCCCAACACTCAGGAAACAGAGGCAGGAGATCTCTGTGAGTCTGAGGTTAGCCTGGTCTACAAAGCAAGTTCCGGCACAGCCAGGTCTACACAGAGAAACCCTGTCTCAAAAAAGGAAAAGAAAAGAAATGCAAAGAAAAGAAAGAAGAGCCATATAAAAACCTATCACTGTAGAAGCATACACACACACACACACACACGTACACACACACACACACACACACACACATACACACACACACACGGAGTTTAAATAGTTTTCATATGCTGGTAAGACAATGCCTCAATTAGACACCATTATGCCAAATAAAAATCAGTACTGGAAATGATTTCCATCTTTTTGACTCATTGACCAAAAGGATCCCATAGACCTTCCCAAACATCATTTCCATTGTTATTGGTTATCCTCCACAACCTGACACTAAGACTCTGTTGCTGAATACACCATATGCTTATGTCATCAAACATGGAGAAATTGAGCCAGTGCCCATCCAGAAGCTTCAGCCCTACTGACTAACACCCACAGTGCTGGAGAGTGCCATGCATGCTACAGGGGGAAAGGGGGTCATCAATCTCGCCCGGGTATGAACCTTGTGAGCTACAATGGTAAAGTGACAGCAAAATATGCCCACTGATGCAATAGAGGCACTAATGTGAGGGAAGTAACTAACCACTGTTTGTATAAAATTTAAAGTCTGCTCCGTGAGATAGAACTCGTACCTGACGTTGTTAATTAGGCCCAGAACATGAGACGAGATAGGTCATGGGCCCTAGGGAGAAACCTACTACCTTCATTTTGCCAAATGAACACAGCAATAAAATAATTCCTAATAACATACTGCCGTATCTGCAGATCAATTCATCACTCAATCCTCACCATAGAAACTTCTTAGTGTAGGTGGGAATTAATACAGATACCCACAACTCGACAATGTTCAGAGAGTGAGAAATGTTGGAGCACTCAGTCCTAAATGGGTTGTCTATATCAAATTCTTCCCTCAAAGCTCAGGGATCAATGTGGAAGAGGAGGCAGGAAGGGAGGAAGAGTCGTGGGGAGGACTCCAAAGAGACAGCATCTTCCAGACACATCAGGAACGATGCACACATGAGCTCACTCAGACTGTGACAGCAGGTACAACACCCGCATAAGCTCAGCCAGACAGAATCCCAGCATGGAGAAGGAGAAATGGCCACAAAGGCCCCACCCCTAGCCAAGAAGCTATTTGAAATGGATACCTGCTGGGAAAGATGAAATCAGTTTTCTTCAATGAAATGAAATGACACTGGGTATATCAACTATACTCCAGGGCACACCCCGTACTCAGAAGGAGTTGGCCAACACATGTCAGACTCCATTTGTGTGTCTGTGTGGGGAGGGAGGGAATGTTTTATTTGGGTTTTGTTTTCATTTTTCTTTTTAAGAGAGAAATAGAAAATAAAGTTGGGTAGGAAGGGAGGTGGGAGAAAATCTAGGAAGACATAAGAGTGAGTAAAGAATGATTAAAATATATTATATGATTAGACATCAAAATACCCAACAGTCCAATTTAAAAATGGGCTATAGAGCTAAACAGAGAATTCTCAACAGAAGAAGCTCAAATGGCTGAAAGACATTTAAGGAATTGCTCAACATCCTTAATCATCAAGGAAATCTTACACCTGTCAGAATGGCTAAGATCAAAAACACTGAAGAGAGCTTATACTGGAGAGGATGTGGAGCAAGGGGAACACTCCTACACTGTTGGTGGGAATGCAAACTTGTACAGTCACTTTGGAAATCAATATGGCACTTTCTTAGAAAATTGAGAATCAGTCTCCCTCAAGACCCAGCTATACCACGCTTGGGCATATACCCAAGGAATGCTCAATCATACCACAAGGACACATGCTCAACTATGTTCATAGCAGGATTGTTTGTAATAGCCAGAACCTGGAAACAACCTAGATGCCCTTCAACTGAAGAATGGATAAATAAAATGTGGTACATATACACAATGTACCTATTCAGCAGAGAAAAACAATGACATCATGAGGTTTGCAGGCAAATGGATGGAACTAGAAAATATCATCCTGAGTGAGGTAACCCAGACTCAGAAAGACAAACCTGGTATGTACTCACTCATAAGTGGATACCAGATGTAAAGCAAAGGATAACCAGACTGCAACTGACAACTCCAGGGAGTTGTCAGGGGAAAAAGAGCTTAGGGGAGCGGGAGATCCCAGCTGGATCAGGAACAGAGTGGAAGAACAAGGAAAGAGATACCATGATAAATGAAGACTCCACGGGAATAGGAAGAAGCAGAGTGCTAGAGAGGTCCCAACAATCCACAAAGATACCTCCACAATAGACTACTGGCAATGGTCGAGAGAGTACCTGAGCTGACCTACACTGGTGATCAGATGGCCGAACACCCTAAGTGTCATGATAGAACTCTCATCCAATGACTGATGGAAACAGATGCAGAGATCCACGGCCAAGCCCCAGGTGGAACTCCAGGAGTCCAATAGACAAGAGAGAAGAGGGATTATATGAGCAAGAGATATCGAGACCATGATTGGAGAAAGCATAGGGACAAATAGCCAAACTATAAGGAAACACATGAACTGTGAACCAATAGCTGAGGAGCCCCCATAGAACTGAACTAGGCCCTCTGGATAAGTGAGACAGTTGACAAACTTGAACTGTTTAAGAGGCCCCCAGGCAGTGGAACCAGGACTTGTCCTTGATGCATGAGCTGGCTGTTTGGAACCTAGGGCCTATGCTGAGACACTTTGCTCAGCCTTGATGCAGGGAGGAGAGGACTGGACCTGCCTCAACTGAATCTACCAAGCTGGGCTGACTCCCCAGGGGAGACCTTGCCTTTGAGGAGGTGGGAATGGGGGAGTGGATTGGCCTAGGGGGTGGGAGGAGAGAAGACAGGGGAATCCATGGCTGTTATGTAAAACGACTAGAAAATCTCTTATATAAAAAAATAATGGCCAGGCAGTGGTGGCACACATCGTTAATCCCAGCACTCAGGAAGCAGAAGCAGGTGGATCTCTGTGAGTTTGAGGCCAGCCTGGTCTCCAATGTGAGTTCTAGGAAAGGCGCAAAGCTACACAAAGAAACCCTGTCTTGAAAAACCAAAATAAATAAATAAATAATAAAAATAAAATAAAATATATTATAAGAAATAATCAAAAAACAAATGTTAATTAAAAAAAGAATGAGTCCAGGGGCTGGCAAGAAGGTTCAGCAGTTCAGATCACTGGCTGTTCTTCCAGAGGACCCAGGTTCCATGCCCAGCACCCATGTGGCAACCCCAGCCCAGTTCCAAGGCATCATCTGGCCTCCACAGGCACTGCATGTGCATAGTGCCCAGATATGCAGACAAAACACCCACATACATTAAATAAATAAATAAATAAATAAATAAATAAATCTTTTGAAAGAGAGAGAGAGCGCCCCAGTTCTATGAATGTAGGCCTAGGGGAAATCTACTCAGTTAGGAGGTAATGTAAAAGGCAATACCAGCTTTCCTGAAGACATGGAATCAAAAAAGGAGGTATTGTGCTTTCTTGTTCTTGAATTATTTTGCCAAAAGTGAAAATAAAACATAATTTACTAAACTGTGTAATGTTTACATTTTTGTAACCTGATTGCCATTTGTTCCAAAATTTTATGCATTGAATATTATTGTTTTTGTAGGCTTTTAGTCTAATAAGACAATGACTTACTTGTTTTAAAATGATAATTCCCTTTAAGTCACCCATGTTAGTAACTGTGAGGTTCATGATGACAATATTGCATTTCAATGTTTTAAAAACTCACTTTGAAAACACTAATAGAATGAACTAGAAATTCAAGTTGTGGGGCTTATCTAGAAAAGAAAAAATAATCTGCTTAGCAAGAGAAATTGTGTATTTGCAAAGAATTATTGCTCAAAAGTGTCATCTGGGGTGTCAGACTCTCCTGGTATGACCTCACCATAGTCTCTTCTGTCACGGGCTGAAGCCTTTTGGCTGCAGATAGATGCTGTTTTCTGGAGACTTTGACTCCTTATCTGGCCATCATCCCAGAAGTATTGATCAGCTTTTTATCACTGCCTTACTCCCCATCAGAATGGCGCCAGGGTGATCTGAAACCCAAAGCCTATCATGCCACCGCTGCATAAATCCCAATAGTCCTTCCTTGTCATCCCAGATGAGAAGGCTCAGCATCCTTAGAAGAGCTGAAAGGCATCCCTAATACCTGGGTGCTACCCTGTTTCCACTTCTCCTGAGGAAAATAGGACCCATTCTGGTAAACAGCTTGTGCAAGATCAGCACGAATGGGTGGCATCCACTTGCAAACACTGAGCTGTGTAGCGACTGTAACGCCCCCCCCACCCCTACCCCAGCCTCTGCATTCCCTCAACAAAAACTGAAACTTACCTTTTTCAGGTTCACTGGGAGAAATGCAAATAGCATGTTCTTCCTTGCTTATTAATTATCTGAAAACTTTAGTTGAGGCTGAAGGCAGGTAACTGATGCAGGACTGAAAAAGCCTGCTCATTTGAGAATCAACTGCTTTCTTCTGTTTATTTCCTCCATCTGACAGATTTAATATGGTATTTGTTTTTGGTGTTTTTTGTTGTTGATGTTGTTGTTGTTTCTAGTCCCAAATAATATAGTCTCTCTGGGTATTTTCTTTGAGGTGATATTTCCTAGGTCATGAGTATTGTGACTGTTTTTCGTGTTTTATGTGTTTTACTTTTAAAGGGCTCATCCTCCCGAGGAACTGTGCCTACTGCTTTTTACCTTCCGCTGGCAATGGGAATGGCTGAAGGGAAAAGAAATACCTGAGGTTACTTGGTCAGCCACCTCCATTTGTCTTGTTTCTTCCATTGTTCTAGGTGTTCTCTCTGCAAAATGAGCTTTGTGGCTCTAATAGTTTCTACAAAAAAAAAAAAAATTGTATTAAAAGAGCCAAAGCCAAGCAGCTCTAGACTGTACACAGTGAAAGTATCACTCGGCCAAGAGCTGCCCGTGAGTAATAACACTAAGGTCACTGGCCCGGTGGCCTCTACAGAAATGCTGCTTGTCTTGCAAGTGGCCCCTGTTCTCCAGGCAGTTGGGGAACTCTGCCACCAGTGTCTGTTGACATGGCAGGACCTGGGAGCTTCCACAGTGCTCAGCTCTGGAGTAGAGTCCCTAAGAGGGCTGCCTCACTGTTCTCTGCTGTTGGACTACAGACTTTCTCATGAAGGGGAATCTGGCAGTTCTACAGTCTCAGCTGGGGGACAGGGCGTGTGTTCCCAGTTCACCTCTGCACAGGTACACAGTATTTTCACTTTGGATCAAAGTATTTTATTTTTAAAAAAAGTAAAAAAGGAACTGTTCTGAATGTTCCATCAAAATTATAAATAAGTGTATCAGTCGATAAAATGTATTGTAGTTTAGTATTTTACTTTAATAAAAATATTGTATACTTAGAATTAGCATAGCAGGCCTTTCAGTTTCAACTTTTTCCAAGGTAAAACACTACAGTACATGGTTACCCTACATGAGGACGTGTAATAAGAAGTGCACAGTCCGGCGTCTGTATTGAGAAATATGTATCTTTCCCCCGTGTCACCTGATCACGCCTAAATGCAACCTGTACCCACCCAACACTCAGCCACAGAAAGTTAGCCACATAACATACAGGTAGATAGTAGTGATGTGGGACTTTTGAGGTCACTCTTGGTCCTCAAGGGTTGAGGATGAAGACCAGTCTCCCAAGAATATCCCCCTTTTTCCTGAAGAGGCTCCAATGGCCTAGGAGCTTGTGAATCTGCCCACAAGCTGCCTGAGGATTGTGGGGAGACTGGGTCATGCATGAAGAGTTTCCAGGTCCTAACCAATCAAAAAAGACCAGTTCAACTAGATGATAAGAGCCACTGGCAGGACAAGGGTACCACCCCAGGATCAAAACAGACAAGGGATGGGCTAAGAACGCTGCATGAGCCTCTGGGGCTTTTCCTAGTGTCAGAAGTTACTCCCAGGATAGATGATCATGCTCTCTGGGGAAAACAAGGAAGCGTACCCAAGGGGCTGTTTTAATTGTACAGAACTGGTGCTCAAACTGAATTGCGCTATTGTCTACTTTTTTCTAGTTCTTTTTTTCAAAAATTTCAAATTGGATAACTTGTTTTTCTTGGCCCATCTCAGTGCAGTGTGTAGAGTTATGTATAGAGTTTTCTTGGCTCTTCTCAGTGCAAAGTTAGAGATCTCCCTATATAAATGAACTTTAAATACATTGGTAACACTTCTGAAGCTTCCTCTAATGAATGAGGTTCTTCATCAGTTAGTGCCTCTGGATGGTACCACGTGCACATCAGAGAATTCCTCCGAGGTGCCACTCAATGGAGCTAGAATATGTAAGCGTTCCAGAGGGAGTGGTGGGCAGTGGCGGCACAGTAGAGGAAGGAGGGTTAGGTCCCCATGAGATTAAATGTGGGAGGAAATTGTTAAGAGGGAAGAAACTGTGTCTACATTTCCCAGTTTCTGGCTTATTGAATATTAACAAAGGCTCTCTTTGTAATTACTATCTGTTATGAGTGTGAGACTGGGCACTGAGGAAACAATATGAAAATGTTTCCAAGCACTGAACATAAGAGCTCCCAGGTACAGAGTCTGCAGGCCCAGACATCTATAGGGATTACTCTATATACTGTGTTAGTTTTTGCTGCAACACAAAAGATGCCTTGCACCCAAGAGTCTTCCAGGAGTTTAGAAACTTCAGATCTCGTACATCCCTGTCTCAGGTGGAAAATTACCATGCCCTATGCCCAATCTCTCCCTCGTGCTCCCTCACTCTGATGACAGTGTCGGAAATGTGTACTAATCTGTTTGGGGAATAAGGGGGAGGTGGAGGAAGAACAGAATGTATTCCCTAGGAAGCTGTTTGAGTTTGCTAAACAGAAAAATGTACAGACTTACTCCTAAATCACTCTGAAGTAGTGCATTTCAGAAACACAACATCGGAACGTGTGTCCCAACAAGAGCTGTCCTTTGAGAGCTTGGGTCAGAGCAAAACCTATGCAACAACCACCTACCATAAATCGCAGGTCGGGAAACACAGCTCCTATCTACCAGTGTTTCTTCCCAAAAAGAAAGGTACCACTGTGCTCTACACACAAAACTAAAACTCTATGAACATTTCAAAGAAAAGTAAAACAGAAACAAATGGCTTTTCTGAAACCCACCCTCTTTCCCCGGATCTCATTTATTTCACCTCCATCCCCATCATCTTCACCATGTTCTAAGCTGAAAGACCTCAACATTCGGGCTCCTCCTCTCCAAGCCCGCGCTGCCTGAACAGTCTTCCTGTTGCCCTCACTCTGACCTTACCCAGCTGTCTCTTCGTCATCTCTGCAGTCCTTGGCGGCACAGCACACCATTACAGATGACCTCCCAGACTTGCCGCTGGTTCTCTGCACTACCCACTTCTTGCCCTATGACCCGTGCCCAGCTATGGCGACATCTCGCCATCAACAACTTGCTCCTTTGTCATCTGCAGTCTTCCCTCTCGAATGTTCTTTTCGCCGCCTTGGCCGACCCAAGCGGGTGGAGACATCTTGCAATCTTACCCGCAGGGCAAACTCAGTTCAACAAAACCTCCTTCAGAACCCATTTCTGATTTCTGTGTTTGAAAGTGCCCCTTCCTCACAGACTATGATTTCCTGTTCCTCGCAGTCCACGCCCACCATTCTCTTCCTTCCCCATTGGATGCGTGATTTGATTCCATGGCTTTTTAATTCACTTAGGACTTCTTCAGACACTACGGCTGATACATCATCACTTTAGGAGAAGGAGATTCTGAACAAGCACGTTGGTTTTTGAGCAGTGTCCGTGGTGAAAAGCTACTGTGTACTAACAGATTGCCAAATAATTGACCGCTTTTGGGATGCCAAGCATTTTAGTTATTTTCAGCAGTTTAAACGCTTTTCCCAATTGCTCTGAAGCCTCCTGCTTCTACACACACTGGCCACCTGCTCTCTAGAGTAACGTAATCCACCTTCTCCATTGAGCAAACTCCATTCCTCTTGCTTGCCTCAAGCACTCCACACACAGGAAGAGTCATGCACATCCTCCCACAGACAGCAAATAATTTTCCTGCTACTGTTCCTGTCACTCATCTTGAAAGGTTACCTTTTTTCTGTATCCATCAATAAATTGCAGATTTCCTGGAAAGAAGACCTGGGATTCATCTAGAGGGACACTGGTGCCAGAGATGAGGAAATTACGTGTACATGATGAACACTTAGAAACGATTATTACAGGAGTGCAGTGTCTTATCACTAATACAGTTAACTATTTGGTATAATGACATCACTGAGAATTACAAGTCAATTGTGTCTATAGAGTTTACATAGAATGGTTTGTGTTTCTATTAAGTATTTCACTTTGTTTTTCTTCTCTCCTGTCAATATACTTTTTCTCATGTAACTTGGCTTCTCTACCCAACTATATAATCGTTGTTCATATATACATACATATGCATATGTGCGTGTGTGTGTGTGTGTGTGTGTGTGTGTGTGTGTGTGTACATACTGAGACATGGTCTTACATAGCTCAAACTAGCTTTGATCTTATTGTATAACTGAAGATGACCTTGAGCTTGTGATTCTCCTGCCTCTACCTCCCAAGTGCTAATATTATGTGTATGAATCACTGTGTTCACATTTTTGTTTCCTTTTATTAAATTTGTTCTTTCATGATTTTTATACCTGTATGTAATGCATTCTGAGTCCTGTCACTTTTTACCCTGTTATCTCCCTCCCAATCCTATTTCTACACACACATTCACACACACACACACACACACACACACACACACACACACACACACACACGCCTTCCTCACATCCATGTCTTTTGTATATTTTGTGACCCACTGAGTTTAGCCAGAATCATGTGAGTGATTGTGGGTTGGGGACTATCAGAGGATGGTGCATTCATCAGAGTGTACACAAATGGGAGACTGTTTGCCCTCCTCAATAACCCAGCAGTAGTTCATAGTACAGCAGGGATAGTAGGTCCCAATCTGATGACCTGTTGACAGGCCCATTGTAGGCAGCCACTGTGGCTATGAGATAATGGTTGCCTTGGCTACGTCCTGCCCAGAAGATAGACAACCCACAGCCTTCATCATCCAATTTTTTTGCCCTGACACTGTTTCATCACCTCTTTTTCTAGTCCCTCCCTGGGCCTTTGAAAAGATGGTGTGAATGCCCTGTTTAGTAGTGAGCACTTGGCCCTCACTCATTCTCCGCATCTTGAGTTGACAAGCACCTTTGTGTTTTGCTCCCACTCATTTGTGAAGAAAAAATTTATCTTATTAAAACTTACAGTAGCATTTGTCTATAGGTATAAACATAAGTATTTATAAGGTAGCTTGATGCTTTATGTGGTGCCAGAGATTGAACTTCAGGCCCTGTAGACCAGGCAAACACCATCAACTGAGCTACGTTCCTACCTGTCCCTTTCCATGTTAAACGACAAGCTTTCTATTTTCTGCTACTTCCTTCTTGCACACAAGTTTTTGTGTGACTTTAGTGTTCTCTCTCTTACTTGGGGCCTGACACCTAAGTTACCACTATAATCTCCTTCAATCCATAGCAATGACTCTGTTTGAGGGGGTTTGCTGTTGATTTTTAGAATTTTTGTTTTTATTTTTAGTTATGTGTATGTCTCTGTATGAGAATGTGCAGCTGAGTGCAGGTGCCTGTGGGGGCAAGGAGAGGAGCTGGAGATACCAGCAGTTTTGAGCTACCTAAAGTGTGTCCCAAGAGCCAAACTCAGGTTCTCTACAATAGCAGTTCCCACTCTTAAATGGTGAGCCATCTTTCCAGCCCTGTTCTAATAAGAACTAGGTGTCACTAAGATAGTCTCACTAAAATACTGGTCTCTCTTTCCTTATCCCAGATCCAGAAGCCTTGATTTCTATTTGTTTTTATACTGGTGTTGAAAATTCTCACCATCTGCCCATATTCTGTGTTTCTTATTTTATTCTTCAACTCTCCACTCAAAGCATTGTATGTGCTATTTTGATAGATGTCTGCAAAGATGTATTTCCCAGTCACCACACTGGTATTTAGCAACTTGTACTTTCTCATTTTCCTGGACTCATTTTACACCTTTCTGTTTCCCCACAAACTGGTGGCCATGAGCCTGCAAGACTTAGGAGGTGAGGTAATAAGAAGCCTCGCTGTGACTTAGGCTTTGATCTTCCCCAAGTCTCCAGCTCTTCCTAAATCACTTGATTCAACTGTAGTCTCAACACAGAACATTCTTTACAAGAACCTATGAGCATAAGATAAAAATATCCTAATCATGTCATCTTTCCAAATGGAATTCCAGGACTTTGATTTCCCTTACTATGCAAAGATAAATTTAGTTTTGTCAACAACTGTTTCAGTGATACTTTCACATTTCCAGCATCCCATCATCATTACCACAATTATCATCTTCATCTTCATCATCATCATCAATCATCATCATCAATCCTCACTACAGATTACATGGGCACTTGCTAAATGTTTGGGGGTGCCTGAGAAGCACATTCCTATATAGTGTTTTCAAACAAGTAATTAAATTATAGGAGGCATATTCAAAATGCTTTACAAAGAAGAGGTTAACATTCTCTTTCTTCATGAAGACTATGAGAGCCAAACCGACCTACCTCAAAAAGTTGTTCTGCAGCGGATTTACTTGGTAAGTTCCAGGGGAAGCCATCTGTCATTGCGGTGCTATTGGCTTCCATGGCTCAGTGCCCACTGGATTCTATTAAAGCAATTCCAGTGTTAGAAACAAATGAGCGGCTCCTTTCGATATTAAAGGGAAGTGACTTCATGGAAAATATCAGCTGATGAAATACATAAGAAAGTGTTAGCTACATGAACAAAATAAAGGTGGGGAACTTTAAGGAGGAAAAATGCCTGGATTTTGCCTTTCACTTCCAAATAAAGAGTAATAGATACTCTTAGCAAACGGAGAGAGGGAAATGGGGGGTGGCTGGGCTTCCTGACTAAAACACCAACCATACGTTGTAATTTCACTCTTGCAACACCACACTCTTGACTCTGTGGCACCACCAGTAAAAATTCATTTTCAGACAGCACCCCTGAACAATCTGTGCTTTGCCTTAATTCACTTTCCCTGCTAAAAGTCAAGAGAGGTAGCCTCGCCTAAGGAGGATAGACGGCAGAGCACTCCAATGGAGGAGGCCACATGCTAAATTAATCATGTTCCAACTAGAATTTGCAATTCTTTGAGAGATGTTCAAGATGGTATAAAAAATTCAGAGGTAGCAGGGAAAGGAGAAAGGCTGTGAAGCAGAAAGCAGAGGGCACTTTAAATGTAAAAGATGCATTATAGTTTCTAGCCCATGAACAAGGTAGCCTGTCTTACCCAGAACGTAATAAATAAGGACTATTCTCCTAGATATGCCATGTGATGGGAACTCCCCTCCCAGAACAAACAAGTTTCAGATTCAATGGTCATTCAATGGTCACACTGCTCTGGTTTTATTTCTGTTGCTGTGATTAAAACACTGTGACCAAAAACAATTTCAGAGGAGAAAGGTTTATTTGGCTTACAATTCCCAGTCACAGTCCACCATTGAGGGAAGTCAAGGCAGGAACATAAAACAGAAACCTGAAAACAAGCCTGCTTGCTTTTCCACACAGCATTACTTCTGATCAAGGAAATTATTTCATGGCCAAAGAAGTATGACAGGCATTGTGGAAGATGCTGCTTGTGGTCAGCCAGGCAGCATTATGCTCAGCTAGTTTTCTTACCTACTTCATGATCACCAGCCTAGGGAATGGTGCCATTCACAGTGGGCTGAGCCCTTCCCCATCACCAACTGAGATTATCTCCCACAGGGACGCCCATCTAATCTAGACAATTCCTCAACAGAAAGTCTCAACTGTGGGTTCTATCAAGTTGACAGTTAAAAGTACATGGGAGAGTTTGGAGAGCAAAACTAGAAGGGAGAAAATATGCAAGTATAACCTCAAAACTGCAAAATGTTATTTTTAAAAAGCTACCCAGGACATGGGAATATGAAACTCATCTATCTTGAGTTAGCATTGATCTGCCAATGGTATATGCAAGGATAGGGTCAGTCTGGTGATAAGCTCTCCTTAAGAGAGCACAATCTGACTATGTAAACCAGTCTTAGAAGGATTTTAGTCTTCTAATTTACAACTCCTTCCCTGTTCCAGCTGTTATCAAACTACTTTCTTTCTGCATTACTAGAATTTTCACATTGTACCATGGACTTCTATACATTGATCCTCTATACAAAAAATTCCATTTGTGGTCTCTTTCATAACTTCATCTCAAAGTTAGATATTTTTTATATTTTTTTTATTTTATAATTTAATTTAATTTAATTTTACATATCAGCCACGGATTCCCTTGTCCTCTTCCCTCCCGCCCCCCCACCTTCCCCCCAGCCCACCCACCATTCCCATCTCCCCCAGGGCAAAGAGTCCCCTGGGGATTGAGTTCAACTCAAAGTTAGATATTAATCCTGATCCAGCATGAGTGGAGGTCATGGGAGGGTTTTTAGAGCAAACCGATCCTCTAGAGTTACTCCTAAATGTTAAAGGTTAAAAAGTAAAGGAATAGGGCCAACAATGTAGCTCAGCAGGTAAAGGCACCTGCCACCAAGTTTAATTACCTAAGTTTCAATCCTTGAAACCCATATGCTAGAAGAATAGAACTGAGTCCCACAAAAGAAAAAAAAAAAAAACTCTGACATCCACATGGGTTCCATTGCATGTGTGTGCAACGTTCCCACATGTAAGAACATGTGCACATGTACACACACACACACACACACACACACACACACACGCATAAATAAAACAAGTGTAATAATATTTTAATAAAATAAAAAAGAATAGGCAATCAATACCCTCAATACCCTATGTAAAATAATAAGATATTTACCATCGATGCAATGCAACTTGGTGTAAAATTCCATGATACTTATAAGTTTAAATGAAAACATTATCTTTCTTTTCCCAAGATGCTTAGATAATATTCTTCTGGGACAATGCTGTCACACCTTGTTCTAAATCTCAACCACATCTCAGTGCAATTTTCTTTCTTGTGGGTTAGAAATGGTCTTATTATGATCATGGAAGAGCCAAGAGGAAATAGAGTACTTAGTAAAGAGGAGGCCTCCACCTTCAGTTACAGGGGCAGGGTGAACACTTTTGACAGGGACAGGATGAATGAGCAAGTAGGCAAAACCTTCACAACAACCCCGACGCACCTTCCATCTCTCTGCCCAGGTCTTACAACACTTTCTCTTGCTCTTGCTACTGGTTTCTTTTTTCTGTTCCTGCTCCAAATAGTGTTACCCCAGCAGCTAAACCTCTTTCTCAGTTCTAATCATGACTAAGAAGCGGCAATGCGGTCTGTGTTGACTTTCAGGAGTCTGGCATCTCCTTGCTGTGAAGAAGCATTTTCCTCTTATCCTCAAATAAAGGTGATGGGCTGCCAGTTCTCTAGACTGCTTCCCTGCCTGATGGTTTGCTTTCTGAACTCTCCCCTGTCCGTGCTCCACTTGCAGAGACGAGGCTCCTCAACTGACTCCTAGGGAAATGTGGGTTACATATGGTGAGCCTCTCCTAACACAACTCAGCTGAGAGCCACGTAAGATCTGCCCTCCAAGCGCACCATCTCAAAGGAATGGGATTTTATCTGCCTTTGAGCTTCTGTTTAGTGCCTCTACTACACCACACTCCTCGGTCAACTCAAACTTCATACAGGCTGTTGGCCATCTTCCTGGGACACTGTCCAGTCCATATATACCTTCCCAAGGCCTAACCTAGTCTCTAGCGTTTAGTCCCAATGGAAACTTTATTGCTCACAAAGAACACACAGTGTTTGTGCCTTGTACTTATCCCAGTATTTCTACGATTATGACAGCAACACACTTAGCCTGCTTTGAAGCATTCACCATCACTTGCTCAAACTGACTCCCACACCAGGCTGGAAAAGCCACTGGGACTGCTGGTCTGATTTTTTTTTTTCTGTCAAGGCATAGCGGGTGTTTATCACATACATGAATAAAGGCAAGAATAGTATTTGGTTCTTTTAGCTGCTACAATGTCTAGTGTGGTAGTTGAAACCTAATTAGCATTCAATAAAATACTCATGGATTAAATGCAGGAATAAGAACCCTAAGGATGTCAGCTGAATTCAGCAGTACCCTGAGTCAGCTGGGAAAAGTCTTCCCACCCTGGTTCCTGCCTGATCTCTCAGTGGGCTTCTTGCTCGTGACTTGGCTCAGATGAAAGCTAGAAAAAGAAGGAGAGAGAAAAAAACAAAAGTAATAATATGCAATGGAAACTAAACTGTCGCACTCAAAAACAATATTCTTCTGTTTCTTTCAACTCCTACTGCTGAAAACCACCCCTCCCCAGAGGAAAAGATCACTGGAAATACACTCATAAGGAAAAAAAATCACCACTATTTTTTTTTTGTAAAAAGTGTGCTATTTAAATTCTCACTCATGAATATGTAGCTAATATTGACTAATGGGAACCCTAAAAGGAAGAAAGCTAAGGCTTTTTAAGGCAAATCCATTGAAATTAAGGTCATCTGTAAGGAATTTGTTTAAATTTTTTCTGAGCCACATCCAAAACTCCAGCGGGCATGTTAAATAATGAAAGTGTAAACTATTGGGATTTGGTGCTGGTTAGTATGTTGGCACAGTACATAGATCCCTGTGTGGTTTAAAAAAAAAAAGAAGAAGAAAAGAAACTAGAAATTTCTCTGCTTCCTTTATCTAGAAGCCTCCAAAATTAAAACAGTTTTCTTTGTGGAATAATACATGCTAACCAAATTACACTCTAATATTTTCATTCAATGACTTGGAAAGTCATGAAAATGCTTGTATGGGGAGTTGCCATGCAGAAAGAGAAAGAAAGAACCACATCAGGAGGATTTTAAAAAAGAGAGAGATAAAACAAAGAGTTCCAAGGATTGTCACAATCTGATCTGCATAAATAAAAGATAATGGCTTCAGTGAGCTGGCCAACCTTTCTGTGGAGTGATCGGTCTGTGGAGAGTCATGTCTGAGAGGCTGCAGGTCATTATGGCAGGATAAAGCCTATTTCTCATTTATATTAAAGAACCTTGCCTGTTAAGGGCTTGATTTGAATCTCAGACATAAATGTGCATGGGGCTACACACCTTGTTAAGTCAGTTGCTACATATGCATGCTCTCCCTAATACACATATAGATTTTATCATTCACAACCCCACCATTACTCCAACTGTTCTTTTCTTGACTTAGGAAGGATAACATTTAGGTTGATCAGAAGTGCTCGAATAGACAGGATTTGAGCATACATTTTTCTCTTGACACAGAATGTTTTTTCTAATTTTTTTATAGAAGAAACAAATTTCCTTTCCCTTAAATGAGATTTGCTACATCAATAGCAGAAGGTTAAGCTGTTTCCAGTTCTGTTTTACATGTTTGATTTATCTGATTATCTGGTTTCAGGCAAGATGAATAGTTCCAAGTTAGCATTTGGAGATGTTGCAATGAAAACATTGATATTTTTAAAAAAGAAAATGCAATAAACAAAGCCCAACAACAACTAGGAAATCAAGAAAACCATAGCCCAGTGGTTCTCAACCTTCCTAACCCTGTGACCCCTTAATACAGCTCCTCATGTTGTGGTGACCCCCACCCCAGCCATAAAATTATTTTGTTGCTACTTCATAACTGTAATTTTACTACTATTGTGAATCATAATGTAAATATCTAATATGCATTGATATCTGATATGTACCCTCCAAAGGGGTCATGACCTGCAGGTTGAGAACCACTGACATGTGTGCTCAGGATCTATCCCTAGTGCATGAGCTAGTTTACTGGATCACATTACATATGGTCGGACACCTTGCTCACCCCTGATAAATCAGGGAGAGACTTGGTCCTGCCTCAACTGAATGTACCAGGCTTAGCTGTCCCCCCATGGGAGAACTTACCCTGTTGGAGAAGGGTATGGGGTGGGGGACGAAGAGGGGAGGAGCGAGGGGGGAGCAGGAGGAGGGATAAGAGAAGAATGAATTAACAATTTTTAATTAAAAATATAATATACTGTATGAAAAAATAATTTCAAAAATTAAAGATAGAAAACCTGCAAAATGCTTACTGAGAACCTGTGTTCTGTCCCCAGCACACATAACACCTGAGCTTGTGGTCATGATGTATACCTGTAACTGCAGTGCTGAGGGGCCAAAGGAGGAGGATTCCTTGGGAACAACGTCAATGAGTCTAGTAGAGTCAGTGACACTCAGGTTCACTGAGAGAACCTATCTCAAAAAGTACGGTGTGTACTCACATAAAAACATACACATACACAAAGAAAACATTATGTATTCTTTCTCAAAAGTGGTTAAAATTAAATGTGAAATAATTATTGCCTTAGTTATCTAGGTACAACTACTAATTTAAATCGTAGAACATATTTAGCATTTATATCTCTAAGTGCTTTATTAACTAGGTATATTTTTAAAAGAGACAGAGAGAATCACTGCCAGAGCCCCTTGAATTCCTTTTTTAATGATTTATTTATTTTTTATTGTATGTGTGCTGTGGGATGTTCTGTATGCTGTGAATATGTGTTGCTCTGATTGGTTGATAAATAAAAAACACTAATTGGCCAGTAGCCAGGCAGGAAGTATAGGTGGGATAAGAAAAAAGGAGAATTCTAGGAAGAAGAAGGCTGAGTCAGGAAATGCCAGCCTGCCATCCAGGGAGCAGCATGTCATGGCACACAGGTAAAGCCACGGAACACATGGCAACATATAGATGAACAGAAATGGGCTGAGTTTAAGTGTAAGAGCTAGTCAATGGTAGGCCTGAACTAAAGGCTGAGCAGTTTTAATCAATATAAGCCTCTGTGTGTTTACTTGGGTCTGAGCGGCTGCAGGACTGTGGGGTTGCAGGGCCAAGGCAAGACCAGAGAGACTTCAGCTACATATGTGCAGCAGTGTTTTGCTTACATGTATGCCTGTGTGAGGGTGTCAGATCCCCTGGAACTGGAGTTAGAGATACTTGTGAACTGCCATGTGGGTGCTAAGAATCGAACCCAGATCCTCTGGAAGAGCAGCCAGTGCTCTCAACTCTGAGCCATTGCTCCATTTCCACCCATGAAATTCTTACAGGAGTTGTGGGTAAAACTGAATGGCTTCTTTGGCTAAGAATCTGAAATGGTTGTAGTTTTAACAAAGCCCCTCCCTCCTGTGTCTTTGGATCAAGGAACTCAGGCAGCACTTCATTCCGGCACACTTGAGCCCTAATAAGTTGGTGGGCATCAACAATCCAAACAATCATTCAGACGCTGGTTTTCAAATGAAAGAGCAACAGATTAATCCTTACCATACTAACAATATGACATGGTAGAAAATTTCTGAATAGCTGATAAAGTCTCTCAATTTAGCCTACTCACTAGGCAGATGAAGCCACTTGGCCTTTCTGATTCATAGTTCCTGGTATTTCCTAGTAGATGAGGTGGTAGGAGTTGATTCAAATCTATGAAAAGATAGTTCTGTAGAAAAAAATAGACAAAGGCAGGAATAGGAGCTAGAGCAGGGTGGTACTGTGGCCTTCAAACAAAAGTCTGGAGAAATCAAGAAGAGCCAGACCTATCAAGAATGGGGTGACTTGTACCAAAAAGTATCACAGCATAGTTTTAGGGGTCTCTGGGATATAAGTAAAAGGCTCAACCTGCGGAACGCTGTCGAATCTGTGATGTGTAGATATGGAAGAGAGCACAAACGTATTTCATAGAAAGGGGCCTGAGGCCATGTGTCTCAATGGGGATGCTACTGCCCCTTGAAAGAGGTTTTGGAAATTGGGTCAAGCATTTATTAACATAATGGTTAGGGCATTACTGGCTTTTACTAGACAAGAGGCAGGGTTCTCCACGTCTTACGATGAACAAGGAAGACTAATTCTACCTCCCACAGAACTTCTGTACATCATCACTTTGATAAGCACACGGTCATTATTATCTAGTTTTCTTTTACCAATGCACACACAGAATTATTTGTCCCATTTGAATATGTACAGACTTCTAGAGTGGTAGTTAGAAACCCAATCAAGGGCATGTCATATCTGTATTCAGATTTTTTACCCAGAGGATTCATAATTTTGAAAAAAAAAGCATATCTCTCATGATATTTGGGTAAACAATGCAATATCACAACAGTCTGTATCTATGGCTGTAGGATTTACAGTGAATCTATATATGTGTCAAATATCTTTTCAGAGAAAATTCCTGACCTCTTATATCTCTTTTATAATGAAGTTAAGGTGCTGTTTAAATATTTATATTCCAGTGCATATTTCAGAATGTTTGCTATGTAAAAGTAGAACTTTGGTCATATGGCTATTGAGAACACTGATCAAGGGCAAAAATAGTCTGTATGGCAAAGGAAGAAAATAAAAGCTTTTGGCAGACCTAACAGGAAGAACTGTCCTTTCTGGCCGCATCTCAAAGTGATGGAGATTTTAAGGAAGGGAGGAAGGCTGGCATGTACAGCTCCTGAAAACCTGTGCATACACAGCCATTCCCCCAGTAGATGGAAAGGTAAGGCAAATACAGGGTTCTTAGAGCACATTTCTCACTTAGAGCCCTAGAAAGATGCCTCTTTGCCTTATGTCCCACCCGGAACACCATAATACCAGCAGAGTAGACATGGAACTGTGGCTCATACTGGCAGCAAGCAAAAATGGTTGTCCTAAGACTGGGGGCCAGAATCCCTGACTATAAGAGAGTAGATTACAGCAGTGGAATCATAGATACTGAAGCCACTTGCACCAGGGGCATTTCCAAAGTGGCCAGCTTACACATCCAAGAAAACACTGTGGTGTCACAAGTTCTCTTTCCATACCCAGAAGCTTCCATGAACAGAGAATCAGGAAAGCCCAGACACCAGAAAAGTCTGAGCCACACCCAGTAGTGACAGAACCCCTATTAGAAAGAAGCTGTGCAGCTCTGGAGAGGAGTGGATACTTTACATGACCATGTTTAAATCTCATCAGGGCGAAAGCTTTGCCCTGCTCAGCTGGATATCAACCAACAAAATAAAAAAAAAAAAATCAGGAATCAACCTTTTCTTTAAAAAAAAAAAAAAAAAACACACATCTCTGTTCACCAAGTTTTGCATTGCATTTGTGTTTAGTCTTCCATGGACATCAGAAACTGGTCATTGCGGACTTGGACTAAAGGAACTAGATGTGTATTACATTTATCCTGAACCTGACTATTAAAATAAAAACAAGAATAAGAATGCCATCTACTGGTGTGGAAAGTAGCAAGACTCTAATAAATCCACAGTGAGCAAAAGAGAATGAAAATGTTTCTGTTATTTTACTATGGAGATAACAGAGAATGGAGTCTTAAGTAACAGTAGTAATAAAGGACATAGGCCAATAAACCTTCTTAGCTAGTAGATCTTTCACCATATCAAGGTTCTGTGGTATTCCCTACTGTAGGTTCCATCCTGACCCAGGAGAGATTAATAAAGTGGCACAAAGCATTTGCTTTACTGACTTGTTACAAGGTTTGAAAGCAAACTAATCTTGAATTTTATGTTTTTAAGTGCCTTTGCAAATTGGTTTGCCCAGGCAGATAGATGAAAAGGCATGTAAAGCATGTGACTGCTCCCTGTTTGTTTTTCTAGACATTGGAGTGGTGCTGGGTTCTTTGCATGCTTCTGCAGAAGACACACCAAGCACTGGTGAAGTGTGTTCAGTGTTTCAGTGTTCAGTGCTGGCCTCTGTGCACATGATCAATTCTATGGATCTCTTCACATGGCTGGAGATGCATTTTTCACCATTTTAAATTGAAATATTATATCTAATCATTTGTTATTTCAAAATCCTTCACAAATCATGATATTCCATTAGATAATGTTCATTAAAATGTCCACATCCCCAGGGTTTATTTGATTGAGTATAAATATCTCATTGTTCCAAAACCATTTACAGAAAAGATAAAATTATCCTTTCCCCAACTAAACAGCTTTCGCACATTTGTCGAATACTAATTGATGGAATATGTGGGCAGATTCCTGGGTTTTATATTCTCTTCCATTGTTTGTTTATCTATTTGCCAGTTCTTCACTCTTTTGATAATGATAGCTTTATAATAAGTCTTGAACCAGGTATTTCAAATCATCTAAACTGATTCTTTTCCAATATTTTTTTAAATCTTTTTTTTAGCCATTTGGCAGTCCCATATAAACTTTAAAAATCAGCTTGTAAATTTCTACAAAATGAGCAGTGTGAATCAATTGAGATCGCTTCTAAGTTAACTAGGGGCAAATTGACCAATGAGATTGAGGTTTTGTGTATGAATATAGTATGTCTTTATATTTATTTAGGTCTTTTAATTTTTTAATGAAAAAAATCATTTGTAAAATAAAACTTAACTCAAAAATGAATCCACAGACCTAAATAGAAGGAATAAAATTATAAGCACTTTGAAACTAGAAAAAAAGACTTCATGACCCTGAGTTTGGCAAAGATTTCTTAAATATAAAAATAACACAAATTATGAGACTAAATAAGAAGTATGACTTCATCAAAACCACAGAAGAGGGGGCAGAAAGATTTTAAGAGCCAGAGGCCCAATACACTTGCTGCTAGTTACCTAGTATCTACTTCACATGACAAAGAAGTTACACCCAGGAAATCTCAACAATATGGCTGTCTGCTGTGGGATGTCTCTCTGCATGCTGGGAATATGTGTTGCTCTGATTGGTTGATAAATAAAACGCTGATTGGCCAGTAGCCAGGCAGGAAGTATAGGTGGGGTAAGCAGACTAGGAGGATTCCAGGAAGAGGAAGGGCAGAGTCAGGAGATGCCAGCAGCACCAGGAGAAGCAAGATGTGAAAATACTGATAAGCCACAGCCACGTGGCAACTTATAGATTAATAGAAATGGGTTAAGTTATAAGAGTTAGCTAGCAAGAAGCCTGAGCCATTAGGCCATACAGTTTATAAGTAATATAAGTTTCTGTGTATTTACTTGTCTGAGTGGCTGCAAGATGAGTGGGACACAGGAAAACTTCTGACTACATTTGGTGTTCACTGTTGGTCACTGATCCACACAGACCTAAAAAAGCTTAAAGACTCTCAATGCAGAGTAACGGAGCCACACTAGGCTTCCTAGTCTCACAGTCTCACGCCAGTAGCAGCAGAGAGACTTGTCTCCCAATGGCTGTCTGTGAGATGAAGCTGGCCACCAGTCACCATAGGCTAAGCAACATGGCAGACTCCTGCCGCAGTACACAGTGGTGTCTCCAAGCTGCACAGCACATTGCATGGTAGAGTTAGCTTCTGTTAGTATGGGAAGAAGGAGGAGGAGGAGGAGAAGAAGGGGAAGGAGAAGGGGAAGGGGGAGGAGGAGGAGGAGGAGGAGGAAAGAAGAAGAGGAGGAAGAAGAGGTGTCTGGGTTACACACTGCTAGATGGAGCATGGACCCACAGCCTCCCAGAATCAACAGAGAGCATGGCTCTCGGAGCTGGAGGTGAGTTACCTCCACCATGTTGAAAAGCTGAAATGGAGTGAAGTCAGCAGCCAAGGCTTCCACTTCAGTCCTAAACATGCAGTTTAGCAGTTTAAAATCTCTCCTGGTCAGAGAAGGATTATAGATTCACAATAAGTCAAATTAAGATGGAATAAACCTCTAAATGGTTTACAGAGTGTATAAAAATGTACATAGTCCTGGAAGAGAGAGGAAAAGGAGTATATGCAGTTATATAAAGAAATAGTTTTAAAAAATAAAGTCTTTTAAAGAGACAGTAAAGGTAATATAAAAAATAAGCCATGTAAAGATGGAAATCACACATATAATCTGGATTGTGTTGTCTTTGGGATTTTTAACTGCAGAAAGACATTTAATTGTAAAGGCTGCTGAGTTAAACCAATATGTATATTTTAAAGATATCTTGACTTCAAAATTTATGTCTAAGGATATGTTGCTTTAGAAAAGAGGTTCTGCTTTTGTTTCCACGGAAGATGAGAACTTGTGGATTGCTTCCAGTCTAATATGGATGGATCAACCAAGACCCCCTGAAAGGTCTCTAATGAGATCATGGTCCAGATGATCCAACATCCAGAATGGCTTCCAGGCAACTGGCTCAGATGATGCAGCCTCACAGACTAGTCCAGTCAGGACTTGACCATAATTCTTAATTTCTCAGGATCCCAATTAGATTGCCAGCACCCTCAACCATCAGGAAGTAGTATGAGAAGCTATGCCCAAATTCCCAAAATATTGTTTATGAATGTTTATTTTTATTTAAATCAGGTTGATTATAAATTCGATATCTTTTTAAAGAAGAAAAGAGGATAATATAGATATGATAGGATAAAGAGTAACAACTTGTTTAAAATATTTTACATTGCTATGGATTTTAGTTTATTGACAGAAATTTAAAGTTAATTTTGTTATACTGTATGTATATTTCTACTCTTGCTTAAGGTATTATGTTTGTGTAGCTCACTTAAAATTGTAAAGTTTAATTAAGAAATACAGATTAATAATTAGTCTTCTATGATAGTCAAACTTATAGTCATGTTAGTTAAGTTTTCTAGGTATACATAGATATATTTCTATTAGGTAAGTAATCTTCAAACACTTCAAAGCTCTATAAAATATGACATTTAAAATGCTTTAAAAATGTAGACTTTCTGGACAGTGAGACACATCTGCTCCTGGCAACACTGATTTACCTCAAAGAGAAAGATGGGTGTCAAAGACACTCTATGTGGAGTTTATCTTCTTCTTGGCAAAAATAGCCATTTGGGCAAGAAATTGCTCTTGCCTGGACTACTAATAATATGTTGTATAACCTTGACATACAGGACTGAGCATACTAGACATACTGAAGCCTGAGCCATTAGGCCATACAGTTTATAAATAATATAAACCTCTGTGTGTTTACTTGTCTGAGCAGCTGTGGGAGAGGCGGGACACAAGAAAACTTCTGACTACAGCTGCCTAAACAAGATCTGTATGATAACAACACCAGTTGACATGCCAACAGAGATGGGAAGATTTCATAAACCTCCATACCTTGACGAAGAGCTATAAGCAACTAATGACAACCGAGAAAGGGAGCATCAGTTTTCTCCCTATACAATCACCCAATGGGCTATCCAGTCCCAAGTAATCAACCCTAAACACAAGTATATATGAGCAACACTAACAGACTCAGTAGGTTTCACATTTAAATACATTTTGTGTGCGTGTGTTTATGCATGCACTGGTATGTGCATGCATTGTGTGTATGTAACAATAATAGTGTAAAAAGAAGAGGTCATGAATTTAAGAACTAATGGGAGAACAGAGGGACAAAGAGGGGGTGGAAATAATGTAAGCATAGTACTTATATATGGAATTATCAAAACAAAAAACTCAATTAAATGAAGACTTATACTCAGAAAATGTAAATGAAATAAAACTATCTTATTATTTTGTGAGCTTGAAATGAATTAGCCCATATGAGAAAAATTAAAATGTAATTCTTCAGAAGACACTATAACAACAACGAAAGGCAAGCCCCAAACTGAAAGAAAATTTTTGCGAAAGATAAACTATCTACAAAAAGAAACTTATCTCGTTGGAAAGATGATGCAGCAGTTACAAGCATTTGTTCTTGCACGGTCTGCACTTTCCAGAAAACCAGGTAAGGCTACCCATAGAACTTCTCCTCTCTCTGTTCCCCGAGATCCAATCCCTCAGTCTCCCCACTGGTCCTGCAATAGATCATTAGCTGCAGTCGCCAGTGCCTCATTCCCTATGGACCCCACAGATCACCCCCTCCTAAGCTCCCTCCCCCAACTTGTCTCAGTATCCCATCTCCAACACCAGCAGGGATTCCCTGTGACTGCAGGAGCTGAACAGGCCAGGAAGACAGGCAGCACACAGCCCTCACATTCTCTGAAAATCCAGAGAGGAAACAGAAATCAAGGAACAAAACATCCACCCAACAAGGATAAACCCAGAAATCAGCACCTAGACCTATAATCATCCCAAAGCCAGATGCCTAGATACCAGTGTAAAGATGCAATCAATAAAAGCCAGAGTAATATGTTTCCACTAGAGTCCAGCTATCCTACCACAGCAGGCCCTGAATATGTCACCATAGTTGAAGCACAAGAAATTGACTTTAAAACCAACTACAAGAAAATGATAGAGGTCCTTGAGGAGGATATAACAAGTCCCTTAAAGAGATCCAGGAAAACACAAACAAAAAAAATGGAGGAAATTAATAAATCTCTTGAAAAACGCCAACAGAAACAGTTGGAGAAAACTAGTAAAACCGTTCAAGACCCGAAAATGGAAATAGAAGCAATAAAGAAAACACAAACTGAGGGAATTCTGGAGACAAAAGAAAAAATTAGGAATTCAAACAGGAACTATAGAAGCAAGCTTCAACAACAGAATACAAGAAATGGAAGACAGACTCTCAGGCATTGAAGATACAATAGAAGAAATGGATACATTGGCCAAAGAAAAAGTTAAATCTAAAAAATTCTTCATGCAATCTGGGACTCTATGAAAAGACTAAACCTTAGAGTAACAGGAATAGAGGAAGGAGAAAATCCCAGCTCAAAGGCCCAGAAAATATTTTCAACAAAATCATAAAAGAAAATTTTCCTAAAGAAGAAGATGCCTATAAAGGTACAAGAAGCTTACAGAACACCAAATAGATTGGACCAGAAAAAGAAAGTCCCATTGGTACATAATAATCAAAACACTAAACATACAGAACAAAGAAAAAATATTAAAAGATACAAGAGAGACAAATTAAGTAACATATAAAAACAGATCTATTAGAATTACACCTGATTTCTCAATGGAGATTCTAAAAGCCAGAAGGACCTGGACAGTGTGTTGCAGAATCTAAGAGACCATAGGTGCCAGCCCAGACTACGATATCTAGCAAATTTTTCAATCACCATACATGGAGAAAATAAGATATTCCATGATAAACTAATTTAAATAATATTTTGTGGTGATATTTTATTTGTGCTCTAACAAATAAAGCTTGCCTGGGGATCAGAGGAAAAAGCTAGACACTATATTAAACATAAAGGTCAGGCAGTGGTAGCACACGCCTTTAATCCTAGCATTCGGAGGCAGAGATTCATATGGATCTCTGTGAGTTCAAGGCCACACAGGAAGCAGAGCCAGGTGTGGTGGCACACTCCTTTAATCCCAGGACTAGTTAACCATAGAGGTCTGGAGGTCTCTACAGATAGACAGGAAGTGATAGAGCTGGACTGAAAGAGGAAGTGATGTAGCTGGATAGAGAGAAGAGGAAAGATGGCAGGTCACAGAAAGGTATATAGGCGTGAGTATACAGGAAGTAGCTCTCTCTTGTGCTGAGAATGGTAGGAACTTGTGGCTTAGATTGTTCTATTCCTCTGATCTCTCAATTTTCACCCCAATATCTGGCTTCAGGATTTTTATTGATAAGACGGTTTAGCAATTCATGTTACAATATTTATCTCCAAATCCAGCCCTACAGAAGGTGTTAGAATGAAAATTCCCACCTAAGGAGGGTAACTACACCCATGAAAAACACAAGAAACAATCTCACACAAGCAAAACCGAAAGAAGGGATTCTCTCTCTCTCTCTCTCTCTCTCTCTCTCTCTCACACACACACACAACAACAACAACAACAAAATAACAGAAATCAGCAATCATTGGTCATTGATAGCTCTCAATATCAACAGTCTCAATTCCCCAATAAAAAGACACAGAGTAACAGAATGAATTCAAGAACAAGAGTCCTCCTTCTGCCTCATTCAAGATACATATCTTAAATCAAGGATAGATATTACCTCAGGTAAAGGGTTGGAAAAATATATAGCAAACAAACTGCCCAAGAAGCAAGCTGGTGTAGGAATTTTAATATCTAACAAAATAGACTTCAAACCAAAACTTATCAAAAGAGATGGGGAAGGATACTATACACTCATCAAAAGAAAAATCCACTGTAGCTGAAGTTTTCCTAGTCCTACCCAGCTCCTGCGGCCCTGTGGCCACTTGGACCCAAGTAAACACACAGAGGCTTATATTAATTAAAACTGTTTGGCCATTAGCTCAGGCTAACTATTGACTAGCTCTTACACTTAAATTAACCCCTAATTCTTATTTAGTCACATGGCTTGGTACCTTTTCTTAGTTCTGCCTTGACATCTTGCTTCCTCTGTGTCTGGCTGGTGACTCCTGACTCAGCCTTCTTCTCCCCAGAATTCTCTCTGCTTATCCTGCCTACACTTCCTACCTGGCTACTGGCCAATCAGTGTTTTATTTATCAACCAAATCAGAGCAACACACATTCACAGCATACAGAATGACATTCCCATCAACCCACCAAGAAGATGTTTCAATTCTTAATATCTTTGCCCTAAACACAAAGACACTCAAGTTTGTACAAGAAACACTACTACAGCTTAAATCACATATTCATCCTCACACACTGATAGTGGGAGACTTCAATACTCCATTCTCACCAATGGACAGGGCATCCAGACAAAAACTAAACAGAAATACTAACCTAACAGACATTATGAACCAAATGGATCTAACAGATCTCTACACAAAAGAATATATCTACACTGTGGAACTTTCTCCAAAATTAACCACTTACTCAGACACAAAGTAAGTCTCAATAGGTAAAAGAATGGAGCAATGGAGGCAGAGAACTTGTGAGAGTAGCCAATCAATGTCTGATCTGACTTTAGGCCCACTCCACAAGAAGGAACCCATACAGGACACTGCTTGAGGAACCAAGAGACTAGATAGCCCAGAGACCTAAGCTAAAACCAAACACAGCTAATCTAAAAAAAATCAATAAAATGATTCATAATGATATTCTGCTGTATTCATCAATCAGTACCTTATCCAGTTATCATCAAAGAAGATTCCTCCAGCAGCAGGTAGACACAGATGCAAAAACCCAGAGCCAGACATTATGTAGAGAAAGAGTCTAAATTGGAGGTCTCCATTGGGTTCCTCCCCTAAGAGCTTAGGGAATTCTGTGGAAGAGGAGGCAGAAAGGTTTTAAGAGTCAGAGGAGAAGGAAGACACAGGAAGAACATGGCCCTCTGAATCAACTAAGGCACATATGGGCTCACAAAGACAGAAGCAGCAAACATAGAACTTATATGGGTCCTCTGCATGTATAACTATTAGCTTAATATTTTTATGGGACTCCTGACTATGAGAACAAGTGGGTCTCTGACTCTTGTGCCTGCTCTTCTTGGGGTTTCTTCCTCCTGTTGGGTTGCCATGTTCAACTTCAATATGATTATTTTTGCTTCATATTATTATATTTTATGCTGTCATGTTTGGTTGTTTTCTTTTAGAAGCCTGTTCTTTTATAATGAGAGGTAGAAAAGGAGTAGATCCATAGTGGAGTGAGGTGGTGCGGAACTGGGAGGAGTAGGGGGAGGGGAACCTATAATCAGGATATATTGTATGAGAAAAGAACCTATTTTCAGTTAAAAAAGAAAAGAAAAGAAATCACACAAATTCTCTGATAAAGAAAATAACACTTGTTTTTATAGGGAACTCAGGCTCAATTCTCAGCACCCACATGGCAGTTCACAACTCCATTTCCAGGGTATCCAACACCCTCTTCTGGTATCTATGGGTACCAAGATACCATATAAACACACATATAAGCAAACAATCACATACATAAAATAAATTAGTAAATCTAAAAAAATAAATAAGGACATATACCTAGGTTAAGAAATGAAGAATTGTTACCACCAAATCAGAGTCTAACAAACCTGGTTAATAAAAGAGTTAAAGAATAAAACAGATATTAGATCAAAGAAAATGTAAAGATGACAAACACATTAAGAAGTTACCCAATGGCATTAGTCATTAGGAAAAAGCCAGGGCCAGGTAGGTAGTAGAGGTGCTGTAGAGGGGGAAAGGGGGAAAATACAGGGATGGGACACTTAACTGGGGAGTAGGGTGAGAGGAGCACAAAAAGAGAGGGAGGGGGGAGATAAATAACACTGAGGATGTTTGGAAAGGTATATAGAAACACTATTTATAAGCTTACTTAAAATACATACAATATTTTATGTGTATATATACATACATACCTATATAATTATATCACACAGGGTAATAATGCTCCTCCAGGAGCCAGACTATCTAAGAAATACCACAGGGCTAGGCAAGGACAACCACCATTCGAGTTGTTGGCTAGAGGGGTCCAAGAGACACCAAAAGCAAAAGAAACTAACACCATTATCCTTCATAGCCCCAAGTAACTTGAAGGTTAGAGTCCATTGCTGAAGACACTACATACAACAGACATAGGAACTGTAGGAATTGAGCTGATATTCACATGAAATCTTTTTCCTGCGGGTAGCTCTGAAGTATTGGAAGGTGCTGCGCAAGCTGCCATGGGAGAAATGGCAATCAGTTTTCTTACTTGGCTGTAAAGCCTGCAAAATACAACTGTGACTGGCCCAGCAAGATATTCTCAATGGTGTAATGGTGACACTATTATCTTGGGGATAGCCAATAGCTGTCTAATTAAAGCCTGCTCAGTACGGGAAAACTGAAGCCTGGTACTGTGAATCTAGTCAACTACACATAACCAGAGAGAAAATAGACCCTGGAGGAGTATGTTCTACTGCTATTTCCCTAAATCAATATTGCTTCTAAGAGTATTCTAAATACACATCCTTATACCCAGAGTTACATGTAGCTCTCACCCCTCAAAAAAGAAGTTTCTTTTTGCAGTAAGCAGATGGAGGCTACTACAAAGATCCACAACTTATCAAAATTCAGAAAATGGATGTCTATGGTGTTCCCAGTCCCAGCTGGTATATCTACAAAACAATCCCTACATCTAAGGATCAAGAAACATCAAGCAAGGGGAGGCAGAAAGACTGTAAGGGCCTGATGCAAGATAGGGATACTGCACCCCTCAAATCTCAACAGTATGTCTGCCTAAGAATGCCTGAATAATGGCAAGGTTATCCAGTTCCTTGGCATTTTTAGTAGCCCTAAACTCATGTACATATGTGCAACACTAAATGGACTCAGTGCAGTGTGTGTGTGTGTGTGTGTGTGTGTGTGTGTGTGTGTGTGTGTGTGTTGTGTAAAATAAGTATATTCTCTATACAATTGGAAAATCATAGTAGTTGTAAAAATTAAATAGGATTTCTATGACAAGAAACTAATAAGCAATCTCTAAAGAGGAAAAAACATTTGTATCCTAGATTCTATCATTAACATTAATTATACGATTGAGCATCCCTAACCTGCAAAATCCAAAACCTAATATTCTCCAAATTCAGGACTTTTAAAGTGTCAATAGACTATCATAAGGAAAATTCTGTATATGGCTTCTTATTATGGTTGTAGTAAAAAATGTTGTAGAAAATTATCCTCAAGCTGTCTGTATAAGGTATATATGAAACATAAACGAATTTCAAACGTGGACATGGATCCCATTCTCAAAATGTGTTGCTGCGCATGTATAAATATTTCAAAGTCCAAAGGAAAAATTGAAATCCAAAATATCTCTGGTGCCAAGTGCTGCAGATAAAGATCTTCGAACATTACCTGTTCTTCTGGAGGGGGTCCTTCAAGATACACAAAGCTGATCATGTTGCTGTCTCCACAACAGCATCTTAGGGCTTTTAAGTCTCTGATGAAGGCCAACAAGGGTCCCAGTCATCGGCACTATCGTCTCCCACCTATCACCATAGTTCTTCTCCATCTTCATCTGCTTCCTGATCCTCCCCTACTCGTGCGCATTCACACACACACACACACACACACACACACACACACACACACACACACACCTGCTCATGCTCCTTCCTTCCTTTCTACCCATGCTGATGTTATTTGTGTTTTAAGAGAGCCAGGCTGATCTCTCTTCCTACAGATTTCTTTGGGATTCGCTCCTTCCATAGCTTTGGCCAAACATCCCTTTATTTAAAATCACGAATCTCTGTAGCTTCCATCACCATGGCATTCTGTACTCAGTCATTTGCGTTATCAGCTGTTGGCCTCCGCACACTAATTTGCTACTGTCCACAGCACACGGAGCATCGCATTAGGCAATTTATATATGTTGGCCTTGTTAGATTTGTACAATGGCTCTGAGATGGAAATTCTTTGTCTTGGAATAATAAGGTAATGAACAAAAATAAATAAATAAATAAAATAAAGAGACTGAACAACTTACGACTATCAGGGTTTGAAGAGGAAGCATTAAAACTCAGTTCTGACAAGAAAAAAAAAAGGTATATTCAAGGTGATATTCAACAGTGAGCTATGGATCAAGAAGGAGCCCCGTGGGCCCTGCCCCTTCCTCAGGAAGAACTGGCTACTATGGCTACTAATCCATTCTGGGAAAGTGGCAGTCATTGTCTTCAATTGTGCAGCCACTGAGCTGCCTGCCAGGCTCCAACAGCAAGACCCAAATCCAGAGTCACACAGACGATCCTGGTTAGATTCAGTGGGTCTCAAGATAAAAAAAATAAAATAAAATAAAATAAAAAAAAAGACATGAATTTTTAAGAATTATAGGGAAGAGGGGGGCAAATAGGGGTAGGAGGAACATCGGAGAGGGCGAGGGTAATCAGATGGACTCACTAGGACTCACTACATACACGACATTAGCAAAGAACAAATTCAATTAAAAAAAAATCTCACTTCTGTCAATCACCATGATCCATTATTTTGTACTGTGACTCGGGACCTTCTATGGTGCGACAGACAGAGCCTACAGACAGACACTCTAACTACAGACCTCTATCACTCTCATCCCTTTGTTGAATTTAAGTGGTCACTTCTTCGAGATGTCTCTGCAGACACTGTAGCCTTGAAAAAGGAAAACTCTCAAGTGGCATTTGTTGGAGGTGGATTGGATGACAAATAAGAGGACTGTCCATACTGTGAGCATGCAGCAGAGGGACAAATAGCCTATGCGGTAGAGTATCCAGGACTACAGAACCGAGAATTCAGAGTCACATTCCATCAACTTTCCACTTTCCCTAGAGACACATTAGAGATAATTTCACAGAAACAAGTGAGTCACTACTTACTTCCTTCCTCAATTACAGACTGCCACCTGACAGTGATATTTCTGTTGGTGACTATTGTTCTCACTGTAGATTTGAGTCCTGGGAGTGCAGAATATTTATCTGAAAATCCTTAATGCCCAGCACATGAAAAAATTTCAATGAACATTTGCTGACTGAGTCAATGAAGTGAATAATGAATGATAACACAAGCACTAAGAGGGACTGAGAGAGGCAACTCGACTAAACCACACTACGGTTTCTTAAAGGAGCCTTTTATCTTTCCTCCTGACTTGAAACATAGACAGAACTATCTTAAATAACGCTATTGCAATGGGATTTTAAAGTGATTACTGCATATCACAATAAGTAATGTTCCAATTTAGAGCTGTGGGTGATTGGTTCAATATGGAACGGCAGTGAATGCTAAGAAAAGTGTCTGAAATCCAGTAGCTTATTGGTTAAATATTGGTTTAATTTAAATCTGAATCTTAATCCAGGCATACCCCCCCCTCCTCAGGCAGCCCCTTTTAAGCTCTCTCTATTGTATGGTAGTATTTGCATCTGTGTCTGTGTACTATATTACACCATAAATACTGGGAATCAGGGACTGTGGCTTATTCTTACAACTAAAAACAGCGCTGCGAAGTTAGTGGGCATTCACACAGCATTTCTATAATCTAATAGAGTTACTGTCTCCATAGCCACCCCTAGCTATAGTAAATGAGGACAGGTTTTTTGCTTTGTTTTGTTTTTGTTTTTTTCCTGTGGAGAGTCAGTTGTGGTAACTACTTGAGGCACATAGCAAAATGGAAGGGGACGTATCTATAAATAGCTGGACTATGAGTGAAATAGCTTCATAAATATCACATCAGACATACTACTTAGCCATCTGATAGGCCGTGTATAAGAAAATAATGATCATACTTCCTCCAAGAAAGCCATGATAGTTTAACATGTACTGGCCACATACAATTCATCAATCCTGGTCCCAGTATATTTACATACACCAGTTCATTTCGTCCCAACACCAACTTCACTAGTCTACAGTAACTACTGCCCATTTTCTGGATGAGCAAATTAAGGTGAAAACGTTGAGCAAATCTGGAGTCACACATAAGTGTAAAACAGCACTTATGTGTGGGTTGTACTTAAGGGTGGGTTGTACGGGCTCAGGATCTCTGGTTTTAACATTATGTTTATTACATTTCTTTATTCGGAGATTACCTTTTGCCTGTCTCTATTCGCTCTGATTAGCTTTCATTTCAACAAGCTTTAGACTTTGATAGATAGTCTTCCGTGTAGGGTCTGGCTCTTTGTAGGAGTTGAGAGAGTTGATTCTTGATTGCCCTGCACAGTCCTATCACTTACAGTAATAATTACAAAGGCAAAGGTATAATAAAGTGGGAGGTTTTAAGCCATATTTTATGAGTCACACATGGGCTCTAAAAAGCTGCCATTTTACTATTTCCTTTAGAGATACTTAAGAGGTGATGTCAGAAGTAAAGTTTAGTGCCTAACCAACGCTGACTTTTCCTTTCACCTACACTGATCAGCCCTCTTAAAGCAAGAATAACCCAAGGAGTACGGAGACATCTATGTGTATCTCATATCACTCATATCACTGGGGCAAAAACTGAAATGTGGAAGAGTTAGGATTAAAGTGTTGCAGCAAATATATAGATTGGGCGACCAAAAAAAGCTGTAAGGAAAAAAAAGACCAGAATGGGGATATTATCCAGAAAATTAAAATTGTATGTGGCTGTACTTACAGCATATACCACCTGGAAGAAATGGCCCTAAACTGTAGACACAGCATGAAACAGGCATTGCTGAGTTGGTTAGTTTCACGTTAACTCATATTATCTGACCTCCTCTGACACAGTTCAACATCTAAACATTTTTCATTCCTCTCTAATAAACTAAACATCCCTTCACCGTGCTACAGCTGGGTTTCCAATAATGCCTCTTAGACTGGAAGCTGGGTACCCAAGGCTGTTGATAAGCTGAATTCCTCCTAGTCCTTGCCTTCTGCTTCAATTCTGAATCTCATTTTGCATTTTCCACAAAAGGAGAATATACGTTTATGTTTGGGTATTACTGGAAGTAGTTTTTCAGCTTAAAAGTCAGTTTGCCACAGAACCTATTTATCCTTTCTCAACACCATCAACCCAAATCTAGAATACTCACTCAAGCACCCCCAGAATTTTCCCATGTGGAGCAACTCACAGTTGTTCCACACTGTATAAAGATCTGGAAGGTTCTAACAAATTTTGCATTACATATTCAAGATATTTTATTAGAGATATAGAAGTTTAGATTGCTATATGTTCTTGGCAATTTTAGTATACTGTTATTGTTTAAGGACCTTTTATATTCTTTCCTATGAAAGCCTGTTATGTGTCCTATATATCTATGGCTTTTGTTTTGGTGATTATTTTCTTGGCATGTACTATTACATCCACTAAGCCACCCTATATCTTTCTTAATATTTTATATCTGACTTAGAATGTTTTAAATTCAATCTGAGCATCCCTGACATTAGCTAGTATACTCAATCTATGTCATAGTTTTTGTCAACTTGACATAAACCTAGACATACCTGGGAAGAGGGAATCTCATTCGTGAAAATGCCTCCATTAGACTGTGGGAGGGCCCAATCCACTGTGGAGTTTACAACCCCTAAGCAGGTAGGTCTGGAATGAATAAGAAATCCAGGGGAAGCAAGCCAGTAAGCAGCACTTCTCCATGGTTTCTGCTTCAGATCCTGCCTCTGCGTTCCTGCTTTGAGTTCCTACCCTGACCTAGCCTAGCCTGGGAGTTGTAATCTGGAATAAACCCTTTTCTTCTGACTTGGTTTTGCTTGTGGTATTTCATCACAGCTGCAGAAAGCAAACAAGAACAATCTGCTTCTCAGAACTGGCTTATTATAGTTGGAACTTTTAGCTTTTATTTTGTTTTCTAGGTATTTATTCATAGTCCTGCATTTTCCAGTTTCATGGTGCAGTGCGCCATGGTTATCATTCAGTTCAAAGCATTTTATCACGTCAATGTTCTTTCCTTATCTAATTCATTGAATACTGACAACTATTTTTCTTGATTTCCAAAATGCAGGAACTTTAGTTATCTTTGACGGTAGAATCAGTTGAGATTCCAAAGTTCCCATAATACTCTGGTGGGAGGTAAGGTATTTGTATTTATTTATAGGGTTTCATATTATAATTTTACATATGCCTACAATATGTGGTGGTCAAATTAGATTACGTAACACTCCTATCTCCTCAAATATCATAGGAACGTCCAACCTCTTCTCCTCTAGTTATTCTGAAATGTGTGATTGGTATTGCAGCCGACAATTAACACACTGCTATAGACTGATAGACTCACCTCTCCCCTGGCACACTAGTACCCATTAGTCATCTTTTTCTACTCTTCTCCCCATGCCCTTCTTATACTCTAGTGACTTCTGTCTACTCTCCGCCTCCCTCTGATCAACTATTCTAGCATCCTTTAAAGAGTGAGAGGATAGTAATTGATAGCTGGACCTGTTTTTAGCATCTTTTTGTTTGGATTTGTCCCATCTTTGCTTTTGCTTGTTTATTTGTTGCTGTATGGACCTATCCTACCTATGACTCAGTGTCTCTTGCCCTACCTATCCTTTATTTCTGGGGTTGCTATAGTAGTATCTATGTGGACTCCATCCAAACGTGTGCAGATGTAACCTGGCAGCACCTTGCCTCACCCTCTGAAACATACTCCTCACTTTCTTTCCCAGAGCAAGCCATAGCTTGGGATGCCACCCATAACACTGTAGCAGAGAAAAGGCACCTATGGGTAAGTACTTGTTTGCTTTCTATCTGTCTTTTTTGGAAGACAGACATGGAAGCTATTTCCCATAGCTTGTCAGCCACATCCCTGATATTGGATTAAGCAACCAATTACCTGCAACAGTGAAAAGAGAAAGAAGTAGAAGAGAGGTTTAAATTAAAAGATCCTGAGTCCTTACCTTTCAAAAGCCACTTCCAGTGGGCAAACTTTGACATAGCCTTATAAACCAGGGAAAATAATATTTATTTGCCTCGTCAATATTAAATACATAATATAAACAAATCTGTATTTTTTTAAGTTTTTATTTAAAGTGTCACTTTACATTATTTATTATTGGTAATATGTTGGTGGTAATAAGTGATTTCCATAATTTTTAAATGATTTTAATCTGGAAAAAAGGCAAAATTATTTATATGCTAATAACAATGGATTTGCCTTAAAATTATTCCATTTACCTGTCAGTTTATTTCACAAATATTTGCTGACAGACTTTTCCACTTTGCTTCCATATTGAACCTAGCTCATTTCCAGGTCTATGTAAACTATGTAAACTATGCCCATTTTCCCTCTAAAAAGGAAAATAATAAGGATGACAACATCACCAACAATAGTAACCTTGCACGCATATTGTGAAGCCTGCCTGCTTTCACCACACATCCACACAGCGCGCTGCTGGGGACATTTCTTTCAGATCTTTCTATGCACTTCACCCAAGAAAGTTCTAGAAAGTGCTTGAATCACCACCAAGAAGGATTTGTGGTTTGGGTTGACCCATTCCTCACACTCCTTCTCTTACTTGTCTTGTCAGACAGGCTCTGGAAAAGACTAAGAAACTGAGGTGCAGAATCTCAACCCTCCAGGGTTGTGCTGAGACAGTACACACTCCTGAGAGGGAATGGTGACCCAGATATAAGAACTGAGTCACTCCACGGCAACATTACGTAGAATTAATGCCACTTGTCTTCTGCCTGCTCCAAAGGCATGAAACGCACACACTCCCCTTCATCGAGGAAAAGCAGGAGGCACCTCTGTGCCGGAGAAGTGCAGCTCAACAATTCCCTGTTGACCCCTGTTGGAGGCTGAAGTTGATGCAAAATTTTCCATTTTTCTGGTTTTATCTCTTTTTTATGGCAGGGATATGTTATGTGGATCTTTGTACTGCTCATATTAATGTAGTCTCTAAGCACAAGTGAAAATTCATTCTCTGATCCCAAAAGAGGCGGTAACTACTTTAAAGAATTTCTTTCCACCAATTCTTTTTCCTAGGGAATCCAGCTGACAGGCCTGAGTTATTTCAGATGGTTTAGATACAGGATTTTATGCACACATTTGTTTTTATATATACTCATAGGTGTTCTCACATATCTTTCACCTCTTTCAAAATTTAGAAGGAATAAAAACACGAGCCTTGAGTAAATCATACAAGCTCTCCCGTCTGTCCGACTCATCCTTTGTTCAGACGTGCCTCCTTTCCCCACCCCACCCCCTCCTTGTCTAGTCTGTTTTATTCCATCTGAAGAGGTCCGAGTCCGTCTCTTCCGTCTACACTCCAAGGGCCTTGTACGCTTGTTGTTTAACCTGGGGAAAGAACCTGAAAACAAGCCTCCTCGGGGACCTGAGAGGCATCAGAGCAAACTCCAGGACGGGCAGCACAGTGGAAGGAAGAAGTGGTATTTCACTCCATCCCTAAGAAACGTGTTTACACCTAAGTCGATACATTCAGAAGAGTCTTCAGCTTTCTAGGTAGGCTTCATATGGGGTTACAAGATGAAAGAGTGCATCGCAGCTGTCAGATTATTTACCAAATAAAACAGCACTCAGCCAGAAAATGAAGGAACAGCTCCGGTGGCGCGGCCTCCCCTCTGTGGCAACTGCACTGTGCAGTATCAATCACATCCCTTCATAATTTTAATTTTTAAATGGAGCAATAAATTTACATGGTATAAAAATATCACCATGTTTAACATTTCCTATTTGTCCTGACATTTTTATTATTCTAAACATAAAACAGTTTATATGTAAATTGCCATATGCTCTTAAGTTAAACCAATAGAATACGGTCTGGGGAAAAAAAAACTCATTGTTTTGCTGTAAGTGTGTATAACAACCCACTGCACAAATAGTTCAAGAAAATTATAGAAAAGTGACACACAGACGTAGCAAGAAAACTTTGTGTGTGACTCAACTGGGTCATGAATCCTGTTCATGCTTGCTTCTGGTTATGTTCTAGTAATTAGTATGTTCCGTTTAGAGTAAACAGCACTAGGTAATTGTTCTAGTTGGGGTTACTATTGTTAGGACGAAACACCATGACCAAAGTAAACAGGGCAGGAACCTGGAAGCAGGAGCTGATGAAGAGACCATGGAGGGAAGATACTTACTGGCTTGCTGCCCATGGCTTGCTCGGCCTTTCTTATAGCCAGGACCACCAGCCCAGCAGTGGCCCCACCCACGTGGGCTAGACCCTCCCCCATCAATCATGAGTTAAGAAAATGGCCTACAGCCTTGCATACAGCCTGATCTTAGGAAGACATTTTCTCAATTAAGGATCGCATATCTCAAATGACTCTAGTCTGGGTCAAGTTGACATAAACTAGGCAGCACAGTACTGAAACATTAATCTTTTATTTTTAATTGACAAAGAAAATGCAGGCTGTGTGCTTTCCACTGCTGTAATGAATGCCGGGGGTTACCAGCTTAGAAAGAGGAAGTCTTATTCTGGATCATGGCTTTACAGGTTTCAGTCCATCATGGGCTGGCCCTGTTGCTTTGGGGCTTGTGACACGACACATCCACATCACAGGGGCAGCACATGACAAAAAAAACATTCTCTTCATGGCTGAGATGACAAGAAGAAAAGTGAAACCGGAAGGGGCTGGGTTCTATCCTCCCTTCAAGGACAAACCCTCAGTGAGTGGAGGACCATCATCTAAAAGGGTCTATGTCTTTCCAGTAGGGCTACTGGCTGGGAGCCAAGTCATCAACACAAGAGCCTTGGAGTATACAGCCAAACCATTCAGCTTACATGGGTAGAGATTATGTATCCTACTACTATGTTCTTGTCTCAGTTTTAAAATACATTCACGCATACAAACATACACATACTCATATACCTGGACACACAGTGTATGGCACTAAATAGGTACTTAGATATTTACCACGATTGTGTTCAAAGACAATGTACTGTAAGATAAAATTAAACTCCAATTTGTTTCTCACTAAAGCTATCATGATAAAGTTTTTTTCCCCCTTAAGGAAGATTGCTATATAGAAAAGTTCATAAACAGCCATCATTTAATTATCAATTTATTATATACTTTATTCTATTATAAAGCATCCAGGACTAATTTTAAATAAATTGAGTAGGACATTAGAAAAAGCGTACAACATTAAATTTGTATGCATTTAAGAGATTTTGGAGAGAGTGCCTATTTAGGATGTAACAAGAGGAGAGAGGGGTGGTGCCACATGAAGAAACAAGGACATGATCCCAGGAGGAGGTCATGTCACTGAGCATGTATTCCCTCACTCACTCACTCACTCCTTGATTACTTACTAGTGTCTCCTGGGGATCAGGGTCTCCCTTGAGGTGTGGAAGTGATGGAATTTACATTCCAAAAGTAAAGTAAGTAAACTGACAAACAGTTGAAGAACATCCAGCAGTGACAGGGACTATGAAGAAATGAGGCAAGGCCATGGGACGTCTGAGCAGGGTGTGAAGTAACCTGCTTTGCATTCTTCATTTGCATCTAGCTACTGTGTGGAGAATAAAGTACAGGAAACAGCTATGGAAGCAGAAGCAGTCGGGACTCTATTATCTTATATAAACAAGAAATAAGAAAAGCTTGAACTATAGTGTTAATCAAAGTGCTAAGAAGGAGCTAGAAATTGCATTTTTTTGAAGATAAAGAAAACAAAAAATTTTAATGGAGTATCAAAGACATCAAGAATGATTTGAAGGCTTGGAAAGAAATATTATGTGAGCTAGGCATGGTAGCACACACCTAAAATGCCAGCATTCTGGAGACAGAGACAGAAAAACCTCAAGTGTGAAGATAGCCTGAGCTACACAGTGATATATTCAAAAAGGTGTGTGTATGTGGTGTTGAGAGGTGGAGCTCAGTGGCAGAACAATTGTTTAGCATATACAAGGCCCTGGATTCAGTCCCCTGAATGATAAACACACATATGGCGAAAGATAAACCATTGCATAAATGAAGGATTATAATATTAATGTATAAGATGTAATATATCTATAATATATTGTATATTATATATAAATTTATATAATGTGTTGTTTATAATAAGTAGTATAATACACAGAATAAATAAGTAATGTGTCATTACTATGTTTTGTATATTAATATTGATTTGCATAACTGAGGGCCAACAAGATGACTCCGTCGGTAAAGGTAGCTGTCACCAAGCGTGGTGAGTTCAATCCCTGAACTCCATCCACACAGTGGAAGGAGAGAAATGACACCTGCAAAGCTGTCCTACAAGCTTCACTCCTGCTGGTGACACAAAAGTAACCAACGTAAGAGACCAAGCAAAGGAAAACTATATTAATGCAATATTAATACTATAAATTATAAATGTATGTCATTATATTAGAATAATATACAGTACGATGGTATATTTATAAATATGTAAATCAATATGATAGGCATATACCCATCTAGGAAAAAAAAACAGAATTGAAATTCCAGATATGACTAGGCCTAGTGGCTATAACCTCAACTACCAGGAACACTATATTCCAAATTCAAGTTTGCTTGAGCTACACAGTGAGTTCCAGGTCAGCTTCAACAACTTAGTAAGGACCTGTCTCGCAAACTAAAGAGCACTTTTTTCAAAAGGAAAAATATATGAATGACAAGGATAATGTACCCACCAAATTTTAATTTTCAAGACATGCTATGAAAATGACAATGCTGGGAATTCTGCCATGTGCTTTCCCTCACTGCACAGATCTTGGTGGCTGACCAAGCATGCCATTTGACAATCTACATGTCTCTGAATCTCTAATACTAGCCTTCACTGTCTTCCTCTAAATGAACTCTATCTTTTGCCTTTATGTAAGTTCAATGTGATTGTAAAAAACCATGATGTAACCACCCTAAGAAACAGTGATGTAACTGCATTGATTTGGGCAGGAGGGTTGACAGGAGCAATAGCCTTACCTACCACAGTGGTAAGCCAGTGGGGGTTCTGAAACTGATACATCTAAAATTGATTCTATCAATTCAAATAGTCATAGCAGCACATTATCTAGAAGCACACAGGTAAATACCATGAGAAACAAATGATGTGAGTGTAAAAGATATCTGCGGGAAGCAGGGGTGAGGAGAAAGAGCAGGACAGTAGCTGGCTTCTCTTTTATAGTATATACCTAGTTCAGTTGAATTGGTGTATGTCTATACTTCTTAAATTTGGGTCATACAGAACACTCTGAAATTTATACCTTGACTTTCACAAGATGGAATTTAGAACACGGAAGTTTCCATATTATAAGTAACATGCCCATATCTTCAAGAACTGACATAAAAACTTCAGTCCCCAGCCAAGCTTGTATGTCATTAAAGCTATCAGTTAAAGAAAAATGTCAGCATTTCAACAAAAGCAATAATATAAGCACAAAAGTTATCAAACAGAACACCATGAATTGATGTGAGTCAATCCAACCTGAAACAAGTGCCCTTAGGTTGAAGCTCACTAACACTAGAACAAAGATGAAGGAATCAGTAGGCTCTTTGTCTGGAATATCATTCCCTTACATTTGAAAACATAAAGTGCTTTTTTGTGTCTTAGAATTAATCAAAGCAACCTACATTTAGAGTCTGGAAAACACCTGACAGTTCGTCTCATAAAGATAAAACTCCATCCTGATGCTTCATCCTCCTTGGATCTTCTGGGGAGGGGGGTTGTTTTGTTTTGCTTTTTTGTTCAGGATGCTAAACAGCGCTGAAAATTGATAACAAATCAAGCCAGCCTAGTTTACAGTCTCCAAGTTAACTGACATTACATTAAACAGATGATCAACCATCAAAATTACTACAGCAGTGTTTATTTTCCAGATCATATTTTGTAGTCTTTGAAATGTCAAAGACGCTCTCCCACTGAGCAGCAAATGCAGATCTACATATGCAAGGCTGTCATCAGCCAGGAGAGGATTGAAGGCAAATTCATAAGGATTCATTATATACTCCATTCTTCCTAAAATTCTGATTAAGCAAGGGGCTGACAAGCTACCTGGTTCTGGCGGATTGGGGTTATTGATTATTGACACAAGAACTTGAGCTTCTGAATGTCTGACCAAAGGAACTCCTGGCTGCAGCATGTGGCTTCCAGATACAGTACACTCACTGGGATTCTGTTTATTCAGATTAACACTGTGCACTCACTTCTGATCTGAAGAGAGATGAGAACCATCACCTGAGTATGTGTTCCTGTTTTTGTTTTTTTTTTCATTAAAGAGCCAAAGGATAGCTGCGTGCGGTGGCACACACTTGCAATTTCAGCACCAGGAAGATGAGACAGAAGGAAGAAGAGTCCTAGGCAAGCATAGAGACCCTGTGTCAAACAAGCATGATTGTTAATGGATCTAAAAGACAGCATGATGATGCATGCCTATAATCTCAGAAGCTAGGAAATGGAAGCAGAAAGATTGCTACAAATTTGATGTAATCTTCAAAAAAAGAAAAATAAAACACACACAAAACATGAGCCAGGCATGGTGACACATACCTACAGTCTTGGTACCAGGAAGCTAAGAAAGGAAGACTATGGTCAGTTCAAAGATGACCTATGCTATAAGTTGGGTTCGTGGCCAGTCTAATAAAAATTTTAAAACATGATTAAAAAAAAAAACTTTAAAAAGAAAAGGGAGGAAGGAAGAAAGGAAGGAAGTAGGATGGAAGGAAGGAAGGCGGAAGGAAAGAAGCAAGGAAGGAATCATGATGGGGAAATGGTATTCCAGAGCTAATGGCAGTCACTCATCTTGGGGACTTGAGCTTGTCTTTGTTTTCTGGCTTGGCCAGTACTGACCCTCCTGCAGCCTGCTCCAGCCATGGCCCCTGTGTGTATTGAGCCAGCACACAAGTGAGCTCCCAACCATCCTTCCAGGGAAACAGTCAACAGAAGCCAAGAGCCCATTCTAGTCTGGGGAAGAGTATCTTGTAGGTGAACTTCATGTCAGTGAAGCTGGGGTACCTTATTAGGGAATTAAGGATACAAAGACAAATTTAGGAACAAATTAGAAAGGGCCCCTAATACTAAGCTAAGGAGTTTGCAGGTTTCTTTTGTAATTTGCAAAAGCATTAAATTTGGAAGTGGGGTGGGAACATCTTGGAATTGAACCCAGGGTTTTGTGCCTGCTATTGATACATTCTACCACTGAGCTATATTCCTAGCCTCTAAATGTTTAAGTAAGAAAGTAGGCTTGGAAGTTTTGGAATTGAGGCCAGGGGCTTGGAGATAGCTCAGTGGTTAAGAGCATAAGCTGCTCTTCCGGAGGACCTGATTTGATTTCCAGTACCTACATGGCAGCTCACAACTGTCTTCATTTCTAGTTCTGGAGGATTCAGTGACCACTTCTGACCTCCTTGGACACCAGTCAAGCACATGGTGCACACATATACATGTGGGCAAAACACTCAAACACATGAAATAAAATGAATGATTTTTTTTTAAGTTTAGAAATTAATCTGTTTCTTTTCCTATCATCTACTCACCTGAGTCTTTGGAGAAGCTCTTGCCTCTAGAGTTTTTAGGAGGATTTACCAACCAACCCCAGATCAGTGTTGTGTAACAGTCTCCTCCAAGATTAAAACATTCCATCCTGCAGGGTAGCTTCTTAAACAGGGAAGTAAACAAGAACAAAATAGCTTCAAGAACTCCCAGAAACTGAGTAGATTCACTATGCCCCTCTCTGCCAGAGTAAGCAGAGCCCAGCTGCATAGAAGACTCTCAGAAAAGCTGAGCCGCAAAGAAGACTGAGAACAGACCAGCTACCTCTTGGAAGAAGCAGAAGCCAGCTGAGCTTCTTGGAAGAGGGTTAGCTCAAGTGAGGCACCTGGAAAGGACACTCTCCAGTCCATTGAGCTGCCTACAGGCTGTGCAGCGTGCTCCAGGTTTTCCAGCTTCTGTGAGCTGTCACCCATACTGGGGTGAACACTAGTGATGCAGTTGTCTTTCAGTCATTTCTGTTCTTGTTGGTAACCCCTCATACATATTCCTGTAAGTAATCCCCCAAAATTCACTGGTTCACCAAGTTGAACTTTGGTGGTATCCATACTTTGGTCTGTCATGGGTTCCTTATCTGGAGTGAGTAGACAGGTGTATTTGGTTTCCCCAGGAAATTTTGTCAGACAACAACCAGAGAACCATGAATGAGAGAATCCTGGTTTATATGCCATCCCCATCAAACTTCTCTTGATCGTAAGGAAGGCCCCTTAAGTGCATGCTAAATCTACCCTTAGACTTCCTATGGAAGTCTGCAGCTTCAACTTCTCTATAAATAGTGTTTGCAGAAAGAACTGGCCAGAAGCCTTCCACCTGTTTTACATATTGCTCTAGTTTTGGAGAGATATTTCTAAATAGAAACTTCAAATATATTTGCATCACTTGTACTGGATGGTTTGGTGTGTCAGCTTGACACAAGCTAGAGTAATTCAAGGAAGGAGCCTCAGTTGAGGAAATGTGTGACGATATATTGTATACCCTAATAAAAATTGCCTGCCTCACACATTATATACGTTCATCTGCCCAGCCATCACTTCCTGGGGTTAAAGGCGTGTGTGTTTCTCAAGCAAAGGCATGAGATCTCAAGTGCTAGGATTAAAGGCGTGTGATTCCCAAATACTGGGATTAAGGTGTGTGCCACCACTGCCTGGCCTCTATGTTTAATCCAGTGCCTTGTTCTGTTCTCTGATCTTCAGGCAAATTTTATTAGGGTACACAATATATCACCACAGAAATGTCTCAGTGAGATCCAGCTGTAAGGCATTTTCCCATTTAGTGATCAATGGTGGAGGGGCCAGCCAATAGTGGTTGGTGCCATCTGTGGTGGTACTGTGTTCCCCAAAGTATTGTGTACCTTAATAAACTTATCTGGGGTCAGAGAACAGAAAAGCCACTAGATACTTAAGATAGGCAGTGATAACACATGCCTTTAATCCTAGCATTCCAGAGGCAGAAATCCATGTGTTCAAGGATACAGCCAAGCATGGTGACTCACGCCTTTAATCTCAGAAAGCGAGCCTTTAATCCCAGGGAGTGGTGGTAGAAAGCAGAAAGGTATATAAGGTGTGAGGACCAGAAACTAAAAGCATTTGGCTGGTTAAGCTTTTAGCTGGTTAAGCTTCAGTCTTTTGAGCAGCAGTTCAGCTGAGACTCATTCTGGATGAGGACTCAGAGGCTTCCAGTCTGAGGAAACAAGACCAGCTGAGGATCTGGCGAGGTGAGGTAGCTGTGGCTTGTTCTGTATCTCTGATCTTCCCAATTTCACCCCAATTTCTGGCTCACAAGTTTGATCTTATTAATAAGACTCTCTAAGATTCCTGCTACAGCCATCTCTGGGCTGTTGGTTCTGGGTTTTATAAGGTGGGCTAAGCAAGCCATGGGAAGCAAGCCAGTTAGCAGCTCTCCTCCATGGCCTCTGCATCAGCTCTTGTGCCCAGGATCCTGCTCTGTTTGAGCTCCTATCCTGACTTCCTTCAGTGATAAACAGCGGTGCTGAAGTGTAAGCCTAATAAATACTTTCCTTCCCAACTTGCTTTATGGTCATGGTGTTTTGTCAGAGCAATAGAAACCCTCGCTAAGACACTTGTCTTTCCTGTGGCTGAGCAGCTGCTACGACACCCATTTCACACTGCTTCTGCTCATGTTTGGCGCTGAGTCACATATTAAGCATGGGTGAACACAATATTCTCTTCGTTATATTTCAAGGAAGAGCTCCTTTTAGGAATTATAATATGGGCTAGAGAGATGGCTCAGTGAATAAAGACACTTGCTGCCAAGACCAATGACTTGAGTTCAATCCTTCAACCTGTAAGTGGAAGAAAACTGACTCCCTGAAGTTGTCCTCTGACATATATATATATATATATATATATATATATATATATATATATATATATATACCATCACACACACACACACACACACACACACAAGCAAAAAATATTGATTCAGATATTTTAAAAGAAACATATAAAGTATTCAATAGATGTATGTGGGTTGCTGGGAGTACCTCCTAATATCTCAGCAGATTAGAAGAACAAGTCTCCAGGGCTGACCTAGAACTCAAGGCCATTAAAGATAGCCTGAGCTGTACTGCAGTGGCAGACAATTCTTGGAAGAGCTTTGCTATGCAGGGCCATTTGGACAGATGTGCAGAGCAGATGAATATGGGCATGGCCATGTCAAGGACCCCAACACCACAGACACATGGAAATGGCAAAGCTTTCTTCAGATGAGGCTCAGAAGCATGACACTGGAACTTGGCTATGTAGATCAGGATGGTCTCAAACTTTCAGAGATCTACTTCCCAAGTGATGGGATTAAAGAAACATTATTTTCTCTAAATCCAAGTTCTATGAATGAGTGACCACAGTGCACACAAACCAGCAGCCACAGCTTCCTCTGGCCAGAAGACTACAACCTGAAACTGATCTACTGAGAGACCCCCTACTGAGACAAGCTAACTCCCCTTTGTGCTGTACATAATGAACAGACTGAGTTTTGGAGGTGCACAGTAGGTACCCTCCACCACAGAGAGCACAACCCACTGATCCCATCTTTTCTGTGTGTATGTCTGTCATTTCTTCAGTGTCCATAGCTTCTCTAGGCCCTCATCACACCAGTCAGGTTTCCAAAACCAAGCCATGCTGGACTCAGTAGACAGATGTCACTTATTCAAAAACCTCCATGGACAGAGCAGACGAAAAATTACTACTTGGTCTAGGCATGGTGGCATACACCTTTAATCCTAGCATTTGGAAAGTTGAGGCAGGTAGATCTCCAGGAGTTCAAAGATATCCTGGTTGACACAGTAAGTTACAGGATACCCAGAGCTTTCCAGGATAAAGGGAGACCCTGTCTCAAAAAAACAAAATAAATATAAGGAAAATTGCCACTGGGGCTCAGGAGAGAAACAGTACAGGCCTGAAGGTCTAAGGCTAGTGCATTGCAGAGTAACAACCTGAACGTTTTACACATGGATAAACAGCTGACCAGAAACATAGCTTCTATCCTGCAGCCCCTCTGAGTCAGCCAACAGGCGTGAACAGCTGAGTGATGCATCCATCAGAGGAGATGCTAGGGCTAACATCAGGACCAACTCACAAGACTACACCATCATTTTACAGTGATTGATTCTGAATTTCCCTGTTAGCGTTACTGAGGTTGTTTCATTTCATTTCATTTCACTTTGTGTTGTATGTGTATGTGTAGGTCAAAGAACAACTTGTGGAAGTCAGTTCTTCTTCCACCTTTATGTGCTTCCGGCCATCAAAATGTGTCAGGTGTGGAGGCCATGTTGATGTCCGTGGCCCGTGCTGCCTTCAGGGACCATGACGATGTCTGTGGTCCAGCTATTGATGTCCATGGTCTGTAAGCCACTGGATGAGGTCCGTGGTCCATGCTGTCACAAGAAACCATGTGGAAGTCCACGATCAGTGCTGCTGCCGCTGACTGTAAAGGGCAAGAGAGCTTCGTTTGCAGTGGTATGGATGACTACAGACTCACAGTTGAGAATGAGAGACACTGAAGGTTTCTGTGACAACCTCTCCCCACCCCACCCCCGCCCCACCCCCAAAACCAGTCTAGTCAGGAAGCTATTGAAAGAGAACTTGTAAAAGTTGTGATAGGGAAGCTGAAGTGTAGCTCTCTCTTCACAGCTGATGGCTTCTGGTGGGGTGGGGAAGAACTCAGCTTTCTTCAGGGGGCTGGCCACTGGGAATTTGATCATGCTCCAGGGAGTAGACGGGCAACACAAACTGGAGTTAGAAATTTTTTTCTTTTTTCTTTCTTTTTTTTTTTCTGGGAGGAGGTCACGACAGTGGGATCAGGTGGAGCTGAGAGGACTGGGAAGTGAGCATGATCAGGATGCATTATGTGAAATCCCCAAATAATCACTAAAAATACTATGTTGGAAAAAAAAATTTTGTCAGACTTAGTTGAAAACATCTTTACCCATTGAGCCATCCCACCAGCCCTGTAAGCTTTTGTGGGGGGTTTTGTTTGTTTGTTTATTTGTTTTGATTTTGTTTGTTTGCATTTTATTTTTTAATAAAAATAAACTACTTTTCAGTTTAGTTGATGCTTGATAGGGGAACGAATACCTTCTAATCCACTGTCTTCTTTTTTTTTACTTTTTACTTTTTATTTTTTTATTATTTTATTTTATTTTACAATACTATTCAGTTCTGCATAACAGCCACAGATTCCCTTGTTCTCCCCCTTCCTGCCCCCCTTCCCTTCCCCCTAGACCACCCCCCATTCCCACCTCCTCCAGAGCAAGGCCTCCCCCAAGGA